>NW_022196898.1:96427543-96517341 GCF_008632895.1 Mastomys coucha
AGGTGTGTGCCTGGTACCCAGGAGGAGATGCTGAGGTGTGTGCCTGGTACCCAGGAGGAGATGCTGAGACGTGTGCCTGGTACCCAGGAGGAGATGCTGAGCTGTGTGCCTGATATCCACAGCAGGAGATGCTGAGGTGTGTGCCTGGTACCCACAGCAGGAGATGCTGAGGTGTGTGCCTGGTACCCACAGCAGGAGATGCTGAGGCGTGTGCCTGGTACCCAGGAGGAGATACTGAGGTGTGTGCCTGGTACCCAGGAGGAGATGCTGAGGCGTGTGCCTGGTACCCAGGAGGAGATACCGAGGTGTGTGCCTGGTACACACAGTGGGAATTATTATCATTTTGTTATCACTTCAAAGGGTTTTGTTTTACAGAGAGGACAGCATTTGGCCCAGCCATGGATAAGAATGAATGACTCAGAGCATCATAAGTGTCTCCTCAGTGTAGAGCATACATTTCTACCCTTGGGCACTCTGGGAAGAACTGAGACCCGTCTGTCATGTGAGGAAGTTTCCTTCAAGTCCCCATCTTCAAGTGATTTCCACCTATCTAATTGCCCATCTGTTTCTACTTTGAATTTTTTTTAAATATTTAAGAATTTACCAGTATGTGTCATTGTTTCAGATAGTGAGCTCCCCAAATGTATCTCACCTGGTGGCATATGTCTGCCTGTTGTACTGCATAGACCCTTGTGTGAGGAAGAGTAGGGCTTTTCAGCCACACCTAGACATTTCAGAAGTCATGCTTCACTTTATTTCCATTGTAACTTTGAACATGCTCTGTGTGTGTGTGTGTGTGTGTGTGTGTGTTTGTGTGTTTGTGTGTGCATGTTTCTTCGTGGTATGTATATCTCTCTGTGTGTATGTGTATGTATGTATGTGTGTTTACCAGTGTGCGCATCTGTTTATGTCTGTGAGTGTGGAAGCTATTTTAAAATGTGGCAGCATCAAAATGACATCCAAAGTACCTAGCTTGGATGTCATTTTGATGCTGCCACATTTTTAAAGGGTCACAGTGTTTGGAACTCACAAATAGGCTAGGATGGCCTAGGGCCACCAAGCCCCATGGATATGTGCCTCTCCCACCCCAGAACTGGAACCACTTACATATATATATATCATGGATCTGATTTTTTTTTCTAGGGGTGCTAGGAAGCAAATTCGGATCCTAAAACCTATATGACAAGCCTTTTGTCCACTGAGTGTCTCCCAGCCCACATTATGTCAAGTCTCTGAGTCTTGGTCTCTCATTTGTAAGAACTGGGAATATTCTTGTACTCACCAAAGTTTCACTAATGAAATGTGACAATATCTGTAAGGCCTCCAAGCCACGTAACATGAATTGACCCCACGCCACTCATGTCTTTGCTTCTTGGTGTCGGCTAAAACAGTTCATGACACTGGATCAAGTGACACCGATGAAGACCAGTTTGCATTTGTTTCTATTGAAACAGGAAGCCAGGATGCACATCAAGTAGGTGACACCTGCCTTACTCCATCAGAATGTCTGTGAAACACATTATGGAACCTGCCTTGCCTGTCTGGCTTTTCTCTTCCAAATTCCCACACTTGCTCAACTTTGAGTGGGTGTGGTTTATTAATGACCTTCCCTGACTGGGCAGGCATGGTTTTGGAGTCCATTTCCCACAGGAACCATGTACGTGAGTTTTCCTTAGACTTTAGAAAAAGCCTTAGTGATATGACGTCAGAAGTGGCATTCCCAGGTCCAGGGTCCACTCAGCCAGATGTTTGTTAGCCCAGCTCTGCACTTAGGTGTCCTTCCCTGTCCAAGCTCCTGGATATACACACATGCGGGCATATTCTGCAGGAAGTGCTGGAAATGCTGCAGCCACAGATGCAGTACAGCCATACCTCGCTTGCCTAGGACATACAAAGCCCTGGTTCAAACCCCGGGCTCACTACCATCCAAAACCACACCGCCAACAAAAATATTTAAACATCTATAATCCCATCACTCAGGAGCTGAGGCAGGAGGATTGTTGTGAGTTGCTGGTTAGCCTAGGCCACATAGGTGAGTTGCAGACTTTGTGTAAGTCGGGTCTCTCTTCTAAGAGTGCCCTGAGGAGGCCATGCTATCTCTGTCACTGCACTCACAGGAAAGCACTGACACATCCCATCGCATTCTTTCTCTTTCTTCAGCTTGGAATTTCTAGAATAGGTTTTCACTGACAAGGCAGGAGACCCCTGGGTATCCATTTGTACTGGAGATGGAAAGGTTTGACGTACAAAGCCGCTAGAAATCTCAGCAACATTAAGGCAATGGCACCTAGTACATCACAGTATTATTTAGTGAGCATTTTCCCAACTCCCTCCTACTTGTAGAAAAACAAAACAAGACAAAGCAAAAGCACTGACTTCCATTAGGAATGTCTTTTAAGAACAATGAAACTATTATAAAATCCAAATCCCTGAATAGTATCAGTAACGTTACTTATGACAAAAGGAAAATGCATCCAAAATGTAGTTCAACATCTAGAAAGATGGCTCGGTAGGAAAGAGAGCTGGCTATGCAAGTGTACAGACAGACCTTGCGTCCAAACCCCAACATCTAAGTAAAACAGAGGAGCATGACTACACATTCTTCTGACCCCAGCACACGGTGGAGACAGGCAGCTCCCGGAGCTTTCCGGCCAGCCTAGCTACAAGCTTTAGGTTCAGAGAGAGACAAGAATTCACCCTCACACTCGTGTGCATGTATTACATACGCACACACGTACACATATATGCAGTTCAATTCTAGCAGAAGTCTGTCTTGCTGAAAACACTTGTAAACTGTTAGTGTCAGGGACTGAACTAGATGCTCCTCCCGTGGATGTCATCCATCTCTCTACTTCAGGAGCAGCTGACAGGCACACTATGGTGGACTTGCGTGCTTTGCAAAGGTATTCTGCAGCAAACGAATAAACAAGCCAGTTGCTGCCAGGAAGGTACCCAATGAGGTACCCAAGGTTGCCAATGCTAAGAGATACACATCCGGATAAAAATCATAACCTAGTGAAAGATAGGAATCCGTCCTGTGAGCCTGATCCTTTTCTACATCCTAGAGATGGGGTCTTCTGGCACGCTTGGTGCTGATGCTCACAGAGGTGTTCCTTGCTAGATGTGCAAATATGGTGGCATTTAGGAAAGCTCTGCTTGTCAGTGAAACTGTATTTTCCAAATGAGCGATTCATGATGTCTCAGAACCTTGGCATGTAATCTAAGGGGAAATATTCATTTCAAATGTAAGATTTACCAAAGCATTTTACTATAAGCAAGTTTTAACGATTTTTTTTCTGCGTGTGAAGGTGACCATATGTGAAGGTGACCACATAAACGTGGGTGTGTTTGGAGTCAAGAGGGCATCGGATCTCCTAGGGATGGAGCCATAAGTAGCTGTGAGCCCCCTGAGGATTCTGGGAGCTGAACTCTAATCCTCTGCAAGATCAGCAAGTGTTCTCAATGGCTGCGTCATCTCTCTGGCCCTTACAACATAGATGTAAAACTTAACATGGTTTTAGATCTCATCTTGCATTGGAATGAACCTACTACAGAAGGTTCATTACTGAACAGAGAATTACGTTTACTTGAAAAGGTCATGGGAATATTATTTCCTCTCCTAGCTATTTGTGGACAGCTCTTTTCTTCATAGGCATCGAACACTGCCCTGCACTGTGGCAGATTGGCCTAGAAGGGGAGAGGAGAACTTTGTTCCTGCGATTCAAGCATCAAACCTGTTCACAAACTATTTAAATAACATCACTTCTCTAGGTAATTTTCTATTTTAGAAATGTCCTTATTTTTTATTTAAAAAAAATGTGTCTTATGGGGCTAGCAATATAGACCAACAGCTAAAGGCCTTTGCCACCTGAAAAGCAAGCTTAGCCACCTGATTTTGATCCCAAGAACTCAAGGAAAGCTACAGGGTGAGAAATGACTCTATAAGGTTGTCCTCTAACCTCCAAGTGAGTGCCCCAGCACATGCACACACATAATAACAATAGAGTAAATTACATTTTATAATGTGTCTCATAAAATGGGCTTGTTATGACTCTTTTGTTGAATTAGCCATGGCTCATGCATGTACGATAATAATAAATTAAAATTTATAATGTATCGTAGGACCTGGGTTGGTTGTGACTTTTCAGTTGAATTAGTAATTATGTATTTAATTTTCTTCAGTTACAATTTCCAGGGTGATCAATATTTAAGGGTCCAGCCCACACAAAGGGGAGCTTTTGGGACCCCAGATACTTTTTTAATTTGTGAGACAGGGTCTCATGTAGTCCAGGCTAGCCTCTTACTAGCTAGGTCCTTAAGCTTCCGATGCTGTTGTTTCTGTCTCCGGAGTGTTGGGGTAACAGGCACACACCAGCATACCTAGGTATGGAGTACTGGTACTCATACCTGCTGGGTAAGCCTTCACTATTCCCAGGCCCCTCCATCACTAGGGATAATAGAAAAGGCACGACGTTTGCTAAATACTGCTTCAGAAGGGAGTTCCCTTTATTTTTTATCTGAGATGCCTAGTTCTTCTGAGTTGCTTCACAGATGTTTATTTAGCAGTGAGTAGGTAATGAGAAGCAGAAATTTTATATAATCCCTGAAGAATCCGATACTTCTGAAAATATCTTGAAATAAAATAAACTGTGTATCAATTAAGATGCAAAGTTAAAAAAAAAACAAGTTCCTGGTGCTATTCCTGCTTCGTGATGCCTGACTTTAAAACAGACAAGGGATGTTTGATCCTGACTCTTTAACTATCCACTAGTATTCATGGAGAAAAACTACTAGTTACACAATGAGTTAGCTATCAGGTGTATGAAGGGAACAGAGAGCTTCTCTTAAAACCTCTGTTGTGACAGTCACATCTTTAAGCTTACTTATTTAAGTATCAATTTA
Organism: Mastomys coucha; assembly: GCF_008632895.1. Taxonomy (NCBI): domain Eukaryota; kingdom Metazoa; phylum Chordata; class Mammalia; order Rodentia; family Muridae; genus Mastomys; species Mastomys coucha. Next base: position 96,432,446 of record NW_022196898.1, read on the forward strand.
TAAATCTGACAATTTCCTCAAGAAAGGCTAATTCCAGGACCTTTTCTAAATTTTTTTTTTTTTTTTAAAGCTGGTCCTGATGAACCCAGCCTGTAATCCTGGCTGGGTTAGGAAGCTGACACAAGATCAAAAGTGGATAGTCTGCTTAGACTGTGGAGTGAGTTTAAGGTCAGCCTCGGTCACTTAAACTGAGGGCTGAGAAGCCATCGGCAGGCAGGCACGTAGGAGGTGCTGGCCTCAGGGACTGCAAAGGAGAAAACAAAAGAGGTTTTGAAAGTCTTGTTTGACTTTCCACTTTTCAGTCCTAGGGATCAAATCCAGGGTCTCAAATATGCTCGGCAAACTTCATACGCTACAGCACCCGCTCCTTGACTATTTTTAAGTATTGTATTATGGTTGTGATGTAAGGAATTTCAGTGCCTACTCACTCCAGTTTCCTATAGCAACGCTTTGAGTTCCTCTTAGCCTGGGAGGGAGATGGAGAGGAGACAGTATTGAGGTATTGGAGTAGAGAAGCTATGCTCCGAGTCGCCTCACAGAAGCAAGGAGCGCATTAGCTGCGCTCTGTCTTCTAACTCAAACCCCACGGTGCTGTCTTCTTTCCTTTGCTAGTACCACTCTGCTTCCTGCAAACCAAGCTAACTTCTGATAGGAGACTAGCTGGTGGTGACTTTGTGACGGGTCATATGTGGCCAGGGACTCCGAACAAATGAAGCCTACCCTTTAGTCCCACTGAATTGAGGGGTTAACAAGTCTCATCCTACCAGGCAAGGCTCGCCTTTGATCTGTGCTTTCTTCACAGGATTTAACAGTGTTGGAGAATAAAAATACTTATGCCTCTTCCTGTTGATAGGATTTATATTAAATGAAGTCTAGTATGTAGTCAGAAAAACAAAGAAATAAACAAAAAATGAAAAACAATGTACAAGCGCACAAACGCCCTGCATGCTCCAGTTACATTGGGAGACTATTGTGGTGAGAGGCCTTCAAGGCCTTCCCATGGGGCAGCTCTTCACTTCCCCGTCCTCTTCCATGGAGAATCACAAGCGTGTCTACTGCGAACTGACCGTGGTATTCTGCAAGGCCAAGTAATTTTTAGTAATCATTTCGATCTCTGAGACCCTCAAGAGTCCGCACAGGCCCAAGCCCCACCCTCAGCCTCTGCAAAAATACTTAAGTGAAATCCAGAAATAAAATGAGGTCACATGATAGACATCGAAACAGTGTATTCCAGTTTTTATGATCGGAAATATTAAGCAGTTCCCCAAGTCACAGTCTAGTGTATAATTTAAATGCAAACAACAGCATATGTAATTTTCCTCTGTTCTAAAGTGCCAAGGAGAATGCGCATGTGCTAAATTGTTTCTGGCCACATCACTCTCTGTACATCGGTTAAACAATCAGTACTTCTGCAGATGCGAGAAAGAGCATCGGGAGCGCTCCTGCCTCCTCCACTAGACAGTCATGCTGTTCTGGAGGTTCACACACATAATGGAAACAAAATTGCTTTAAATAATCAAAATACACAAAGGCACTTTTTTCCCCCCCTGAGTGATTGGAAATAACCCTGACAAATGCTTGCATTTGGTAAATTATGAGCCAGCCAAGTTACGTTTGCATAAATATAATGAAAAACATTTTTTAAAAAATTTAGTGAGCATATAAAGCAAGGCATTCACTTGGTAATGAATTTCTTTGACAGATAAACCAACAACCATGCAGGGCGACTCTATGGAGGTGCCTCCCTGCGTGTTTAGCAGGGGAGGGAGAAGGAGAAGAGAGAGAGAAGAGGAGGACCCAGAGAATGGGCGGGGGGGGGGGGGGGGGGGGGGGGGGAGAAGGAAGATAGAGAGGAAGAGAGGAGAGAGATTATACATACAGTATAAACACAAACAAAATTGCACAGCACTGTATAAATGTCAGGAAGTCTTACAACTAAAGAGATTGAGAATGACCTCGGACTCAGGAAAGAAGAACACAAAGGCTGTGAAAGCCATGCTGTCGACGTGGCATACAGATCATTCATATTCCTCAGACATCCCTCTCTGATCACCAAGATTACCCAGCACATAAACACATAATTATATTCTCTTCCAACCATCTAGACACCATACCTCACCCGCACGTGTAAGCAAGCCTCCGTGTCTAGGTGAAGCCAATTTGTGTGTGGTTAATAAAAATGTATTTGAATAGGAGAAAATAATTCCCTTCTCCCGGGGAATGTGGTGTGATCTGCTACCTGGCTGCTGTGAATGCACAGAGCATCCAATATGTGGATGCCAAAGGAAACAGATAGATTCAGAACAAAAGGCCGAGGCGAAGACAGGCACGCACACATTTAGAAATTTTTAGATTCACACATTCTGAAGCTAGGCACAATAAGGCCAGGAAACTGAGCATTTAATTTGCTGCCTAAATTGGCAAACAACTCTTAAGAATTCTGTAGCTTTTCACAGTAGCCACGACTGGGGGACACTCCTCAGTACAAAAGGGATATGTCCAAAGCCTTCCCCAAACAGGCTAGTCATGTGACACAGGAATTTGTGCTAAAGGCTATGTCAAAGACAGGCCCCCTCCTCAAAGATAAAGTGGATCAGGAACAATGGGTGGAGTTCAGGTAACTTTCTTAAGGGAAAATTCCCCTGATTCCAAAGCATGAATAGGAGGAAGTGCCTGCCTGTCATTTATAGCCTGAGTCATGGTCCATCATCTACTCTTTCCTATTATCTGCCACCCACCTTCAGTTGATAGAGGAAGTGTGAGGCAGAGAGAAACCTGGACAACAAGCTTCTGGGTGGACAAATGGGGTGGAGACCAAGTAGATCGATCTTGCCTCCCTCTGAGGCTACCTACCCTCTCCTAGTCTAGACTCCGGAGAGTGAGCTCCCAGAAAACACACTGCTACTCCAGTTCCGGTGTTCACAGGGAGTAGAGATGACAGGCAAGCCCTGTCTCTTCCCATGAAAGAAACTCGCCTTCCCTGACTCTCTCCCGAAAGTCACAGTGACTAAGCCATCATGACATCCAGTTTGTGCCTCCTGCTTGCCCGCTGATCAGGCCCTCCTGGAAACTGCCCATCCCTTGTCCTTTTCCTTCACTGCACATTCCTAGTTTCCTTTTGAAGCTATAAGCACAATGCCACCCTCCAACCTCCTCCCAGTCTCTACGCCTGGGTTCTAAGTTGGTTCTCTTTCTTGACAGAGAGAGAACTACTTGTCTACTCTTTGGGTCACCAACCTGGAAATAGGTTTTGAACTGTATCCAGCTTTTTCTTTAAAAAGATAGGTTCTAGGCCGGGCAGTGGTGGCACATGCCTTTAATCCCAGCCCTTGGGAGGCAGAGGCAGGTGGATTTCTGAGTTCAAGGCCAGCCTGCTCTACAGAGTGAGTTCCAGAACAGCCAGGGCTACACAGAGAAACCCTGTCTTGAAAAACAAAACAAAACAAACAAACAAAAAAAGATAGGTTCTAGCACGACCCCTAAACAATGATGTCCAAACTGAATTATGCTCTCTCCCATGTTTGCTCTCCCCCATCTCTCCTTTATTTTATTTTTATGTTTAATCACAGTCTTACTATGCTGCTCTGCCTAGCCTAGAATTTGATATGTAGATCGGGATGGCCTGGAATTCCGAGAGACCTACTTGCCTCACCTTCCTCTCATGTTTCCACTTTCCACTCCATGCTGGAGAGAAAGACATGAACCATTAAAATCACCCTCTTTCCTACTTTTAAAAACTTTGTTATCGCCAAGTTTTAAAAGCTTACAGTCAGATGTGACAACTTCCCTGCTCTTTCAACCTTCACTGGCAAATCACAAATCCCTTCCTCTTCTGGGGGATTTCAACCCCTTTGTGCCTCCTCCTTAGCTTCCTCTCTCAGTAACCTCTCCAATGCTCTTTCGGGCTTCTCATCATTCAAAGAGATCCACATGTCACTGCCAAGTAAAATCTTTGTGAAATGCAGCTTTGTTTGTGTGTATATCTATTTTCACAGTTAAATGCATTTGCTCCAGACATTTGCTTTGCCAATACTTTACTTTCCCTGTGGAAGAAACATCTTTTCTGTTAATGTCTCACTGTTTCCTCTTTGTGTCTTTGCCTAGACTCTTGGGGTCTAAGAGGTTTTACCTTCCCATAGAGAAAAGAACACACAAGAAAGGCCTGACATCTTTACCTTCAAATCCCTGCGAACATGACAGTTCCCCACCAAATTGATGTTCAAGAGTTTTTGATTTTTAGATTCTGTAATCTAGGTTCTTTTAGGTTGTGTTTAGGTTCTTTTGTTTAAAGATCTTTAACATTCCCCCATTGGCTACAAGCTACAAACTCCTTTTCCAGGTAAACAGAGCCAGGAGATTCAGGATCTGGAAAAGGTTCGGAAGAGGAGAGCACACAGTGAAGACCAGTGGGGGAGGGGAGACGAAAAGAAGCAGCAATAGTTCCTGGGGGGAGGGGGGTCTTGGTTCAGAGTTAAAATCCTAGCACTTGAGATGTGGAAATCGGGGGATCAGACGTTCAGGGTCAGCCGTGGATACTTATCAAGCTGGAGGCCGACCTGGTACATAAGACCTTGCAAGAAGCAGCCAGTAGCAGACAGGCAGCACTCCAACACCATTTTCTCCTCTGTTCTTTCACCTACCATGTACAATCATCCACTCAAACAGCATTCCCTCCCACAGCCTCCTAAGAGTCTGTGCCCCGGGTATGCCATGTTGAAGCCCGTCACACCCAGAGGATGCCCTGGACCCACTGGCATACATTTAAATGAATGTTGTCCTCCACTCCCATCTTTAGACAGACAAACCAGAGCAGGTACTCTACTACTAGCTAAGCATCTGAATGCCCGCACGTATCCTAAATGATAAGAGTCATCCCAGGCATGTAGAGCAGAAGTCAGGGACGGGGAGCCTGCTCTCCTTAGCGGAGGTATATGGGTGTTTTCAGCAGTTTTTTCCAGCCTAGGGGTATCCTGTTCACAGCGTCACACCTAGGGGGCTGTGTCAACAGAAATCTGAGACACGTAAGGAGGAAGGCATGCTACTAAAGGAAGAGCTGGGCCAGCCTTCCCCTGTGGTTCTGTTAGTACACTCAGTTCCTGCAGCAAAGCCAGAGGTGACCAGGAGAAAGGCCAGCGAGGTAGGGCTTCCCTAAGACAAACCCTGTGTTCCTTGCTTCATATGTAGATTTCCTTCCCACAATCCATGCCTTGTAGTTGGCAAGAGGAGCAATGGATAAAACCTTTTCGAGCACCGGAAGCAGAGAAGGTGAGCTACGCAAGGCATGCTCCTGCTCCTTAACTGCAAATTCCATCTCAGTTCTCACCTCCCTGTGGCAGAAGGGAAGCTCTAGAGGAACGTTCCATCCCTTCCTCTTCCCACCCAATTTCATTTGGAATTTGTAAACCGCAGTGTCTTCTCTTCTGTAGAAAGCTAGAGTCCTACGAATGACTCTGTGATGTCCACCTTCCCTCCGTTCCCAGGAGATGACTTCACCAGTGGCCTCAATAAGATCAAAGGCACCTCACAACTCTCTTCGCCCCCATCTCCCCATCTCACACTGTCTCTGTCATGATCCCCGTCTATTCCCCTCTCTTGGCATGACAAGAACAAGACAAACTACTATGCAGTTACCTTGGCTCTCTGCTGTCTCCCCAACTTCAGCCCCATTAGGGATACACCTTGCTGTTAATTGCTCTTGAACTGGTGGATATTTTGTCCCCTTAAAATGAAGTCACACTGTCTTTTTATTGTTGTTAGCCAAAGTTGGTAGTGCAGGTTTGTACTGTTTCTACGGGATTAAAAAGATTGCAGGTTCAAGGCCAGCCCAGGCCTGGCAATTTAATGAGAGCCTGTCGCAAAAGGAAAGAAAAGGAAAGAAAAAGAAAGAAAAAGAAAAGAAAAGCTGGCACACGCCTTTAATCCCAGCACTTGGGAGGCAGAGGCAGGTGGATTTCTGAGTTCGAGGCCAGCTTGGTCTACAGAGTGAGTTCCAGGACAGCCAGGGCTACACAGAGAAACCCTGTCTTGAAAAACAAAACAAAACAAAACAAAAAAAAAATGAAAGAAAGAAAGAAAAGAAGAGAGGACACTGTCAACTTACATGAAATGTCCTTACGTAAGCCCTGATAATGAAAACACACAAAACTAGGGTATGGGAAAGCAATTCTGCAGACACATAGATAGCGCTTGCTGTGCAAAGCTGAAGGATGAAGTTCAAATCCTGATCCTGAGCATCCCTGTGAAGTGCACCCCGGGTAAGTGCAGTGGCTGCCCTTGACCACTCAGAAGGCAGCGCTAGATCCCTGGAACAAGCTTGGTACCTTGAATAACTGGAATTGGAAAGCTCAGGTGGTGAGAGACCTTGCCTTAATAAATAAAATGAAGAGTGACTAAGAAAGACACCCAATGTCAACTTAGGGCTTCTGCACGCATGCACACACAAAAGCATGCATATCCAAACATATGTGTACACATGCATGTGAACACAGCAAAACTCTCATAAAATATGTAAGTAAATAGTAAAAGTAACAGAGGCTGGAGAGATGGCTCAGCAGTTAAGAGCTCTGGTCTCTCGTCGTCCAGAGTTCTGAGTTCAATTCCCAGTAAGCATATGGTGGCTCATGACCATCTGTAATGGAATCTGATTCTCTCTTCTGATGCACATGAAAACAAAGCCCTCATATACATAAAATAAATAAATGAAAAAACTTGAGAAGTAAAAGTAACAAGAACAATGGGGACATAGCTTAGTAATAGATACCAGCTCATCCAAAAATAGTTAAATACTTAAATTAAAATCCAGTTGCAGTTTTTTAAATACACATTCTATTAATTACTCTGGATCCACATATATTTTTGCTTTGTGATCATGGATGTCTGATTATGATAGACTCAAGTTGTTTAAGCTCAGGGCATTAGCAACTCATAGCTCTGGAAAACCAGTATTTCAGATTCTGCCTGCTACAAGTCAAGGCTAACGGGAAGAGCCTCACATACAGCCATAGACTAGGCCTATTTTTGTTTCCCATGGGCTTTTTGGAAATCGTATTTAAAACTTTCTCTTCAGTGTATTTCCCATAAGACTTTTGGGCTTTCCTAATGGATTACTTCATATGCTCTTCATAATTTACCTCAAATCTTCCAATGGAGGCATCTCCTTCTGTCTTACACAAGGACAGGGCTAACCGATTGGTGGTAAATGACTCAGTCGACCAGGGGGCTCTTGAGAGCTGTTTTTTGGAAGGTTATGGACTCTTGTGTGTAAGGTGGACTTTCTGGGGTAGGAATGCAAACTGTGTTTCCTGGGGAAACCTAGTTGTGTTCCTTCCAAAACAGAAGTGCTGACGCAGGCGCAGTGATGGCCCTTGTGCTGTGCTCTGTGTGGCCAGGAAGGAATATCATAAATGTTTGTAGATACGTTGGCCAGGAAACAGTGTCGGTGTGAGGAGACATGTGGACCTTTAGCACGCACACTAAAACGTCGTTTCCTGACACCACTTTCTGAAGGAAGTATCATATCCCCTTGGGGTTGTAATTTAGATAGATTGTCCCCATAGGGTGTTTTCAAGATGCTTGGGAATGTGATTGTGTCTGATCTCTGTGAAGTCCAGAGAGCAGAGTGGAGACTCTGCTCTCTGGACTTAATTGGAATTAAATACTTGCACAAGGAAGTGAGCCAGGTTTTGGCCTGAAGCCTGTGGACCTGGCTGAGGCTGGCCATATAGACTGGATTCTAAGACAAGGAGGCAGTTCAGCTGCGATCAACGGACTTGTTTCTCCTGGAGTTTAGTTATAAATTTATACTAGAATGTAATTATAAATATACACTTGAACGTCGCTTCACCATTTATGAAGCATGATCAGGTTGGACAGTCCTGTGAAATGCTGAGTATAAGCCGGGCAAAACCAGAGTAAGGGACCTGAATCCAGCGGTGGGTAAATCACTCTCACGGTGACATTTACTGTTTCCACCTCTGTTTTTTGAAAGTCCCTAAACATCCTTTTTTTTAATCCAGAAGAAAACAAGGTATGTCACTGATGAAAGCGGCATACATATTTTCGTGCTTATTATTTGCAGAAAGAAGAAACATCTGAACTCTGTTTGCTAACTACAGTGTGATGGGAGCGAGCCTGCAGGCAGTGTGCGTCCCTGTCTGCTTGCCAGCTCTGCTTAGTCCCAACGTATTAATGAACAAGTGCAAGTATTTGAAGAATCAGCATTTCCGCATTTGCATGCAAACTCTCATGCTGGGTAATTATACACAGAGCTGGCACTCAAATTAATTAAAGCTGATTTCTCTGTGACTGCAAACTGGTCCTATATTCCCCCCCACACACTTCATCCTTCTATGAAGTCATCTCTCTACACTCAATGTGACACTTCTGTCTCTGGTATTCTCAGGAACGTTAATGTTTGACGATTGGGAAGCTGGCAATATTTTGGAGAGCAGCTGACAATGGCTGGGTGGTATTGTGCACCCCCAAACCCTTTACGGTATAAAGCTCAAGAACAGCTTCTGAGCATTTGCTTTGTAATTATCTCAAATAATAACGTAGACAAATTATATATATTGTTCCAACGGGTTCCCTCCCCCTCTTGGATGACTCCGCCCACTTGATTAGAGCTTACAAACAATTCATCAAACTTAAATTTTTCGTTTATCTGATGTTAACAAACAATTAGTCTTGATGGGTTCAGTCTTAATTTTGAAAAGGCTATAACAAATAGTGTTTTCCTTCCAGAGTTCTGGCCCGGGCCATTCAAGATCCGGGAGATTAGGAGAGAGAAAGCAGAGATGACTGCTAGATTTGATTAAGACGTTCTGAGTCCTCATCAAATAGAACAGAATTGAAATGGAGACTCTTATTTGCCAAAGAGATCCATGAACATTAACTCCTAGGACAGAAGGCTTTCCTAGGCTCTTCTGCAATCAAGCCATCCCCTCTAGTTTCTTGCTTCCTCAGAAGGAACTATTTCTGCGACAATTCTTTTGAAAAGACATCCTCAGAGCGATTAAGATATCATTATGATTCTCATTCATAAATTTAAATCTCTGGATGTGGGTAGCTACCAAACATCCTACCATAGGGCTGCTGGAGAGGAGCCGATTTGACAGGTCTCCTTGAAATCACTCCCCACCACTCAGGCCTTCTCCTCCTCCTCCTTTCTCTGCATCTCATTAGCCAGAACTGGCACAGACAGCTCCTTGCCTAGGCTGGCTGTCTCTTTGGTAGAGAAAGGACCACACAGTTCTGCCAGTCCCTTCAGGCTGCTTACCACACAACCACACAGTTCTGCCCGTCCGTTCAGTCTGCTTACCACACAACCGAGTTCGTCCTAGTAATCTACATTTAAAAGGCAAGGTCTAGGAGGAAATTTAACACGTCTGTAAACTCCAAACAAGAACTGAACTGGCCTTACCTTATCAGGAGTCCTCGATCCACACAGGACACCACTTATTACCTCCCTTCAGTTTGAGGCAAGTGGTCCAAGAGAAGGAGTCCTGAGCCTTCGTCGGAGACGCTTCTGACCAGACCAGCCACAACACCACTACTGGGATGCTCCGAAGCCTGCCCTTCTGGCCAGTCATGAATTTCCTACGCAGACAGGTGTCATATTGGCATGAATTTCGTTGCCAAGTACATTTTAAGAGGTGGGCGTGGCCTCCGTCCTGTAGCCAGTTCCACTAGTCTTTAAACTCTCTTAACCCTCTTTGCTTTTAATATTTCGCACAGGCACCCGGTGACTTCATGAAGTACCCACGCACAGGGCTCAACTCACTGAGGTGTGGGAACAGTATCGAGTTAAGTAGCGCAGTCATTGTTGTACACAATGCTCGTTGCTACTGGCAAATACCTATTTGCTGAATCAGGATTGGGCTGCAGGGAGCCGGACTGGGCAGTTCGACGGCTTTCTGCTTGCTTCCTTTCACAAACCATCCTCTTCTAATTAACCAGTTAGCAAAAAGAGATTCTTCTTTTGATATTTATTCTTTAATACGAAGGCTTTCATCATGAAGGATTACTCCATTTCAATCTTTCTTTTTAATTACAGCAAACATTTACAAAACAAAAGACAGAGATCTGCCCCCCCCAAAAATAATTGCAATTAAGTACTTGCTTATCTAGTTCATTTTGCTCTTAAATTATTTGATGGCAAATCAAACATATGTGTCAGTCAGGATTCAAGCATACTCAGTTACAATACTCATTACTTTTTAAGAGAAAAAAAAGTGTTCCATAAACTTCTTGAAGAAGATCAGTAACTTTCTCTCTCTCCTTCGTCCGTTTCTTCTCCCCTCCCCCTTCCAACTTGCATAATAGACAGCTGGCACAAGTAGTCAATAAATAAGTTAAATTTTTTGATGGGAATCTTAAAAATGTTTTTTATCTATGTATCTGTCTTGTAGACATTTATGGAAGTAGAATTTTGGATATGTCACAACCATACATGTTATCTGTTAATATATCACAATAAAAATGTTTAGAAAATGAGGGTCTCAGTGAACATGATGCTCTGACATTGCATAGGATTTGAACTTGTGTGATCAATGAACTCAGAGCTGAGATCGCAATGTTCTCAAACCTCTTAATTCCTGTAAGCAAACTTGCAATTTTAAAATGTATTTAATCTCAAATATCAAAGTGTCAACCGATACACTCTCGAGGTAGGGGTTCCTTGTATCATACTGCCTTTGCTTCTGGCTGCCTTCCATCTGTCTCAAAATTGACACAGAAGGATGCTCAGTCAATAGCTGTGAACAAACTTTTACAGGTATGTTTGTGATTACATAAGTGGAAATTATATGAGGTTCAAGTGAACTAACCTGCAACCTTCTGTTGTCTCTCCCTGTGTATTGGCATGATACAAGCTCTGCACACAGGTGCACATGGGAGTCATTTCCTAGGTAAAGGAAATCCAGATAACTTTAAGAGAACACATAATTAGCTCTTAGATTACTCATTCTTGTTTTATTTAATATACATGTATATATTAAATACACATGTAGGCATATCCATCATATGCGCATACCCATACACACACATACACATATACATATAGCGGGGGGAGGGGGGTGAGTGTGTGTTTGTGGGTGTGGATGTCACATGTGTGCGGGTACCTATGGAAGCCAGAAGAAGGTATTAGACACTGAGCTGGAGTTATAGTTAGTGTTGGGCTGCCCAGGTGGGTGCTGGGAGCTGAGCTCCAGTCCCGTATAAGAGAAGCAGACAGAGGAAGTCACTGAACCATCTCTCCAGCCTGCACTCTCATTTTAAATAAAGCTCTTCATTAGTTTTAACCATTACATTTCTGAATAATCTATTCTTTAGTATGAGTGGGTCTGATTTTTTTTTTTCAGAAAAGCTTCATAGGATAAATTTAATCCCTACCCCACATGAAAGTTATTCAACTATTTGAAAATGGCTATCATTTTTCCCAAAGTCGTCTTTTCTCCAGATGGAACATTCCTTTAATCATTATAATATGATATGGCTTTTAAGGCCTATCATCATGTTGGATAGATTCCAGTTTGTCCGTGTCTCTCCTAAATGTGGCAGTCAGAACTGAATGTATTACTTGAAATGTGGTCTAATTATGCAAAATTCAAGCGTCCTGCAGTTGCTCAGGACTCTATTTCAAGTCATTCATAGAGGCAGGAAGTGCATGCTGCAAAGGGGGTGGTATCCTGATCATATTCTCGGTTCCTGAACTTGCACTAAAATGTCTGTCTTCTTTTCAGACAGAACTCCATTTAATCAAATCTTTCACATCTCGTTCTTGTTGGCATTACTATTTTGAGTGGGAAAATGAGTTGCGTGGCCATCCACACTAGAGCTCATCTTTGTTGTTGATGCTGTGTTCTAATCATTCATGATATATATATTTTTTTGAAGCCTCACTTGGCTAACCAGTGTGTCTGTTGCCATATTTTATTGTGCATCATTAAAAGGCATCTGGGTGGCTCCAGTGTGTCAGACAGCAGGCTGTTCACTGATGACATGTACCAAGAGCAAGAAGAGGAGGGCTTGCCCTGAAAGAGGTTTACACACAGCAAGGAGCCTGCCATTGTAATCTAATACCTTAGACGCTGTCTTCTTAAAGGAAGACTCCAACTCTGCCTCTAGGAATGTGTATATTGATCAAAGGACTTCCCAGAGTCCAGTTCCACACTCTTCTGGAGAGAGGATGAGATGGATTACCTTATGGTTGTCTTATTCTTAATAGAGCAATACGAATTTGTAATAGCCAGGGCTGCGTTTCAAATGCCCTATTTTACCTTCTGTATTCTGTGTAAACTTTCTTAGAGAATGATGTGAGACTCAGACACTACCTTGCATTCTTCCTAAATCCAGCTCAGCATTAACTGCCTCTGCCTGACCATCCTGTTTTCTTTGATACCACAGACATAATGGGCAGAGCTGCTCATCTGAAATCCTTTTCTAGGGAAGGCACTAGAATTTACTGATATTTATTCATTTCTGCTTCTTGAGGTTCATTTACTGTAAGGGCATTTATTGGAAGGAAAGTAAAAATTGAATTTGTTCCAAAAAAAAAACCATCTCGAAGATACTCCTTAAAGTATCTACCAGGTAGTTGGGTATCGGGGTTGGGAGTGGGGATCATACAATGACGTTTTGTAAGGAAGTAAATGAAAGTCGGAAAACATTGCAGATTCAGAGCCTCAATTGGTTGATGCTTGTCTAACATGCATGACACCCCAGGTTTGATCCCCAGCAGCTTCTGTAGTCTCAGATTCAGGAGGCAGAAGGGATTAGAAACTGAATATCACCCAAATGAGCTGGAGGTTAGCCTGGGCTACATAAAATCCTATTTGAAATTGAAAATAAAATAAAATCAACGGTTACAACTCAAGTCTATATTACATTTGAGACTAAAAACCTATGGTGGCGCTCTCTGTTCTCCTAGACAATGTGGAGACACAGCACTATTGCAGTGATTCACTGCAGCTGGAAAACCATCCTCACTCAAGAACTAGAGCCCAAATTCTGATCACATGCTTGCAGAAGGGCAATCACGGGGGCTGGGCCGGGCTGGTTTCATCATCCCAGATGAGTGAGAAGAAAACGAAAGAAAGGGGAGGCATAAACAGTGAAGGACCCGTTGTGCCTCAGAGTTCTTTTTGTTTTCATTATCTAAGTTTTCATTAGTAAGTGCTTTGAAATATGTGATCTTGTTGTTGAGGTAGCTGTTTATATATAGTAAACAAAGATATATAGTAGTTTGTTTTCTACTATATTTAACTGTAATGTTGCTAAGAGCTAACCTTTTATACTTGTATGCCAGAGACTGCAGGGCTAAACATTTTCCAGTTTCTTATTTATTACTAAACAAGGAAACCTAGGCAAAAAGAAATTAAGCAACGTGACCACTTCACACTGTTATCAAACAAGGGAGACAGGATTAAAATCCGTAGCATGTAGACTATACCCCCCTATTCATTTATTTTGCAACCACTAGATGCTTTTTAATGCACATCTTATAGTTCTTAACTGATCTATGATCTATAGTCTTATGAGAGAGAGACTCATCTTCCTAATTTATTTTATAGAGTTAAAATTCTTAATGTCTTATCCAAATTGAATATAAAATGTGTAAGGTTTTTGTTAGGCTTCAGCTCAAGAGAGTCAACTTGATTTCATCAGACAGCAATGTGTGCCATCTCCTCTGCATCTCTGTATAGATGCTCATCTGTGCCCATCTGTGCCCATAACAAACACTGCACTTATTTGTTTACATGTCTCCTTATCACTAAAGCCCTAAAACACTACAAGCCCTAAAGGACATTTGTGGAATGAATCGATAACTGGGGCCAGTTCTTATCATTTCTTTATCATTTTTTGACATATAATTTTCCCTGCCAGGTATCAGTTTGTCTCCTGCTGGGATGCGGCAGAATACTGCCTTCTTGGGACTGAATTAATCTTCTCCCTGTTTACCGAACTAAAGAAGGTAAAGAAACGTAGATTTATAAACTCTCTGCTCAAGCAAAGATTCTCTCTCTCTCTCTGTCTCTCTCTCTCTCTGTCTCTCTCTGTCTCTCTCTGTCTCTCTGTGTCTCTCTGTCTCACTCTCTGTCTCTCTCTGTCTCTCTCTCTGTCTCTCTCTCTGTCTCTCTGTCTCTCTCTCTGTCTCTCTGTCTGTGTGTGTGTGTGTGTGTGTGCACATGTGTGTATGACAGGCTCTCATGTAGCCTGACTGGAATTGAACTCCCAATGCATACAAGGATGACCTTGAATTTCTGCTTCTCCTACATCTGCTTCCAAAGTCCTAGGACTACTAATGTATACTAGTTTGCCCAGTTTTACAGTGCTGGGGACTGAACGCCAAGTTTGTAAGCACTCAACTGAGAAGGGTCTCCATCCTACAAGGAAAATTTTGAAAGCAAATGAGTTTAAAAATCTGAATCTACAATCCTCCTATTGGTTCCCCTAACTTTTCCTCATTATCTGGGATGGATGAGGATTGATGCTATGAGATTCTTCTCCAATCTCCCTTTTTAGGTAATTTGTCCTTTAGTTTAAACAGAGAAGAAAGCCATAGGGTTGCTGCTCCAACATAAACCTGAGTGAAAGATCAGCCAAGTGCAGGCTAATGTAGCAGTCACAGAACATTGCTATTCCTTTCTTACTTTACTCATCATTAAATAAAGGACATGGGGCATGTGGGAAGCTGAAGACAGACCCCAAGGAGGCCACAGAGGACTGGGCACATCTCATGCAGCAATCTCGACTAAGGTTATTCAGGAGAGAAAAGTGGGAGGCATCCTGGGGATCATTACCAATCACACTAGGATGTGAAAGCAGATGAGCTTTTGGACACTAGAGACATCCGTGCAGCAATGGAATGTTGGACAGGGGAAATGATGTGCTAGCCCAGTTTGGTCTGGTATGAACATTTTGTGGTTAAAAAAACAAAAAAACAAAAAACAAAAAGCAAGAGATATTAGGCTTACCCTCTCACAGAATGGCCTTATAAAAATCCTCTTACACTAAAGGTTCAAATACTGAAGCCCTAAAAAGGCCAAGGGAGTTCTGAATAGTGAATAGGAGAGACTGGGACCCAGCATCAGAGTTCTGGTGTAGGTGGACATGAGGCATCTGGGCCTGAACCTGCCCAACAATGTTGCCATCTTCAGCTTTCACGTATCCAAGTTTTTATGAGATATTTTTAAAATGTTCTATCTAATTTAACATTTTGTTAAGTATGGTCGTAAAAAAGTTACTTGTGATCATTCTACAGCCCTTTATTAACTTTCTAGCCAATCAGAATGCTGCTGGAGGATTCTTTTATAATTTTATGAAAAGATTATTAGAAACACCAAGTCATTATTTTACATAAAAATGTAGAAAGTTGTAGTGGTAAGACAATTTATAAATAAATCCTATTATCATTAACTGCAACAATTTTCAGTCATCCTAGAAGCTTTGTCCGCCTTGGCCTGTGTTGCCTCTTTTTCCCCTTTGATCCTACAATGATCTGAAAACAAGCCCAGCATACAATAACCTGTTCTTCAAGAAATTGTTCCAACGTCACTGGGTACAGACTGGTTGGCAATTCTGCTTCTCCACAAAATTCAATCTATTTGAGTAATTGGATCTTTGCTTGGCAGTAAGATGAATATAAACGCTTTCAAAATACATTATTTAATTTGGTTTTAAATATACTTATATATGTAAGGCTGAGGGAAAGTGGCTTGGAAACATGAAAGCCACCTTGCCCCCGTCTAAGTAACTCTTGCTAACTGAAAGCCTTAAAAATAAAACAGAGTAGACATTATCCAAGTATGTTGGTATGTACAGACAAAATAGTCTTTATTTTTAAATTATTGTTTCTTTTCTCCAGCATAAGGATTCTCATGCACTTACAGGAGTTCTGGCTAATGCCTTGTTAAGCCTTATTCGGTCTCTGCTGAACAAACTCAACCGAACTGAGCCCAGGAACACTCGGAACACCAGGATGCATTCCAGGATGTGTGCTGGAACTGAGCATAAGGACCAGATAAAGGCGTGTCAGCCTTGGGACTGACCAGAACGCTCTCCCTGGGAGCCAGGAAACAGGATTAATCTGTCTGTCTCCCATGAGGTTGGTGTGACCCTGCCAAATGGCAACCTCACAGGTTCTGCACCTGGGCCAGTGTGGGTGGACAGGGCTTCAGGGTTTTCACGGAGGGTGCTCAGACTCGCCACAGCTTGTGAACTCTTTTCAGAGAGCCAACATTTCACAAGAATCCCATAACTGTTGCCCTGCTGCCGATCAGAACGTCTTCAGGAGCAGCTTTCTAACAACCAGGTCTCATCTAAGCGCTTCTGAGAGGACTTCTGTCATCTCATAGGCGGTGGCAGGGGCTTCTGTGACAGGCAACGCAATGTTTAGATTAAACGTGGAGAAAACAGATCTCTCTGAAGTAGCCTTCTGAATGCACGGAGCAGCAAAACTGAAGCGAGTCACGTGCTTCCTGACACATTTTACTGTAAATCTTAAGGAATCTAGCAGGAAAAGTAGGCTTGCCTAGAAAGGAGAGCAGGGAAAATGTACAGGGGAGAGAAAAATCTAGAAAGAAGAAACTAGATTGCCAGTTGTGTGATTTTTTTTTTTTTAACCGAGAATAGTAAAGAAAACAACACTACCTCAAACAAACAAAGCCATGAGCCTCTGGATACACAACTTCCTTTGTAGTCTAGAAATTCTCCAAGGAAGACCCAGATAACCTTGTGTTTGTTTGGGAGTGAGGAGTGGGTGGAAGCTGACATTTACATTGTGAATGAGGCTTCAAGCAAACGAGACTGGAAACCGACAGGATGGAAGGGATGGCTTCTGTTACCGATAGTGTGGACTGGAGCCATGTGGACCGCAGCCAGAAAGAAGGAAAGAAACTTGGTCCCGTTGTCAAATATGCCCTCTTTTCTTTATCTCTCAGCCCTGTGACTAAGCTGGAGGGAAGGACCTTTGTTAAGGAGGAATGGAAGAAATGAGGAAATTAAGGTTGCAGGCTACTCGGAAGAGATGGCGTCAGAAGGTTGGGTCTTATCACGTTTTAAAGACTTCAAAGGAGATGACCCTCAAGAAAGTTTCATAATGTCAATCTGCTATGTGATCGAATATCATCTGTGAGATTAGACCACTCAAAAATGCAAATTTATCCCAGGCTTCAAATGCTCCGGTTTTTTCCCTGCCCTGTTCTGAGCTCATCCCCCACCCTACCCTAAAGCCATCTGGAATGTTCTATGGCTCCCTGCTCAGCCACCCCAGCCCCATGACATACATGAGGGTGGCACGTGACATAGGACAAACAAGGTGGATGGAACGTGGCCTTTGTCCCACTGTTCAAATGTCACCACCCCTTGTTTTCTATCCTTTCCTTTCTATCTTGAGATGAGATGGGACAAGGTGTTTTGAAAAATTACGGTCTTACAGAATATGTTTTCCATTTACAAACAGACTAGTCAATTGGACTTTCTTTCCGTATGTAAATGTCTCTACCAAGGCCCCGGAAGTTCCCAAGAAGATGACAGTGTGTGTATTAGTTCTGAAATCTGAAACTACTTTACCTATAACTGGTGCTTAACAAATCTTTGTTGAATAAGAGAACAGTCCTCAGAAAAATCATTTAGAAACACTCTTTCAGATGGTCACTTAAAGGGCCTTGTGGTCAGCAGCAGAGACAAGAATTGTGAAATAAGCCCCGAGGAGTCTCGGCAGGCAAAAGTGCTAACTATTCAAAGTTAACTCACTGCAGAGGAAGGTGGAGAGGTTCCAGTGTAACTGAGGCCAGGAGCTCTCTCAGACCACTGGGCTAAAGTTATATTGGCAAGCATAAGCTGTGGTTTTTAGCAAGAGCAGCAGACTTTCTTTTGGGAGTGGAGGATCCCAGGAAAGCTCTTCATCCTTCCCTGAGAAAAATAGACATTCATATTGACTTGAAAGATTTACATCTCAGGTTAAGAAACCTGGCATCCCAGGTTAAGAAGCTTCAAGATGAAGCTTTTGAATGGTGACCTTCAAAGTGCAAAAGATGCCATTCAAGGAGAGGTTTCTGTTCAGGTTCAGAACAATAGACTCTATCCAGCACACTTACAAATTCCATCCATTCCACAGGGCTGAATTGGAAGAAAGGAAGCTGCATGGGGTGCCACCCCCTCTCTGTGAAGGTTACAGAGGATTCAACAACACCCCATGGAACAGAAGAATCACACAGCTGGCTTATGGTCCTACCCTCAGCTCTCACATCTAGAGAGAGGCACACAGTAGGTTCACAACACACCTTAAAGACAGTAAAAAGGATGAGGGTTGGGGCTTTGAAACCTCAACTACTTGCAAAATACATTTAAAGAGACATTGCTGTTAATAACCCTTCTCTCCTTAGTCAAAATGCTTAGTCCTCATGTCTCAAATGCAAGCCCTGTCATTCCCTAAGACCCAGAGGTGGGGGCAGTGCTTGCAAGAGACTGTCATTCCTTTCAGCGTTTTTAATTTAATTTTCTTATGTATTTGTGTGAGTGTGTGTATGTGTGCACTTTTGTGTGCAGTGTGTGTGCCTGTGTACATTCAGGTCAAGGGGAACAAGGGGGATCAGCTCTCACACAGAGCCCAGAGATGTGTGTTTTCGGATAGCCTGGGAGCCAGCCAGCCTCAGCATTCCTCCTGTCTCTGCTTCCCTCCTGTTTCTGCTTCACATCTCCATTGCTGCACTCCCCCAAGCCCAAGTGCCTGGTTCCAGCACATTCTCTGATCCTTGTGTGGCTGCTGCCTGTTGGAACTCAGCTCTGAGGCTCTGGGGCTCTGCCTGGCTTTTGTTTGTTTGTTTTTTGTGAGAGTCTCAGTATGTAGCCCTGGCTGACCCAGATCTCATTCTGTACACCAGGCTAGCCTCAAACTCAGAGACTCACCTCCCTCTGCCTCCTGAGTGCTAGGATTAAAGAAAGATCTGTGGTATCATGTACTAAGTATGAGCCAGGCTTCTTATGTGGGTTCTGGAGTCACCAACTTGGCTGTTTAAACTTGTGCAGTCAGACTTCCTCCCCACTGAGCCTTCTTTCTGCTCCTTTATGTCCCTTCTTTTCCCCTGGCAACAGCTTCCTCTAATAGTTTCCTTATTGCAATGGCAGAAAGAAATGTATATATATATATATATTCTTACTGAGCCAACCAGAATCTGGACCGTTGCTTTTTAAAATGCTTTTGTAGCCAAACAGATGTATTTCTAAATTTTGCTTGCGTTCATTCACTGGCTTCTAAGCTATATTTAGGATCCATTGCTCATTCTCTTATCATTTTCGATTTCATTGCCTTTGTTTTACATTGGAGGAACCGGAGGTCAAATGTAATCCAGACTGTTCTGTTAAAAAATGAAATAAAATAAAATAAAAAAACATGCTAAAATCAGATAGAAACTGTATGATTAGCAGTATGAATCATCTGTTTTCTAAAACAGGAATGTAAACAAGTCCTGGGCGGAGCCCCACCTGCCTGGCTTCTGGTGGGGTGGGGGTGGGGGGGGCGGGAGGCAGCGCGTAGCCGGAGGAAAACAATCCCTCCTTCTCAAGGCTCAACTAAAATTAGGCTCCACCTGCAAGATGTTAAGGAAACGTACACAGCTGCATTCCGGAAACAAGTTGCTCAGATTGCTTTTGGAACGCTCTGTGTCAACGCAAACTTGTTAGCTCTTTGCTTAATTCCCAAAGTGTAGTATTAATTTTAATGGTAATTATTAGCACAATAACCAACTGATAAGTAATCTTAAAATAGATCCAGTATTATCAGATTTGAAATATACTGTGATTTTTTTTAATCCAAACATCCTGCCTAGTTTAACCCATCACTCACTGATGATGCTCTCCTGCCCCACCCCCCTGCATTTACACACTCACCGGGGGACAGGGGACCATGGGAAGTCACTGGAGCTATCGAGGCCCAGACAGTTCTGTCTTTCATGGGCTCCTTGAGGGCAAGAATGGGAAGTTCAAGCTTCTCAAGCCCTTGCTCCTTTCTGTGGATTCTGGAGCTTTCCTTGGAACACGAGATTCAAATAGAAACCAAATCACATCAGGCTTGGGGCCAGCTTTTTCTGCAGATTTAAGATAGGGAGGCAGCCTGTGAATTCTTGCCAGGGAAGGGAGTTCACTGTTCTCTGGAGGACAAGCCACCACAGCTCTACGCCGGAGGTCAAAATGTCCATCCTTGCCCCCGCCCTTCTAGACTGCACTTCAGCACTTGCCCCATTCACAGGGAATGGTAGATTAGGGTTTAATTATTTACTAAAATTTGTGTGTCAAAAATTCAAGCAGTTAGGCAGTGGAGACAGTTCAGTGGGTCAGGTGATGCCCAGAAGGAGGAGAGGAACCCACATCAGAAATCAGGGAGGTGGGTGAGGGCACACAATCCCAGGTCCCGGAAGGTGGACAACTAGATCCAGGGGCTCAGCTATCCTAGCTTGCTTTGCAAGTTTCAGGCTGGACCCTGTCTCCATAAACAAAGTCGAAGAGCACTTAGAGAGTCATCCTCCGGGTGTGAACCCCCACAACCACCGCCACCGCCGCCACCATGAACCTCGAGCATACACACATGCACACACACACAAAACAGACTTTAAATTTCAAGGAGGCTGTAATTGGAGGAAGGAGAATCTCCATTTCATATAAATCCAGCCTCAAAAAACGAATCCTCTTTATCATTTTCTTTATTGCATCCCCTTTCCTCTTGAAGGGAGCAGGAGACGTCGGCAGTGCTTCCGATTTGATCTCTTCCCAATGTCACCGGTGTCATCGTATAGACTCTTAGCGTGTTTTTTTTTTTTTTTTTTTTAAATACCTGCCTCTTTCTAAAAGCTCTCGGAGTCTCTTTAAAATCAGCTAGAAGTCAAATAGTCTCAATTAGGTCCCGAGCGGCAAATTCAGTTTCTGTTAGAGATTAAACAATGGGGAAAAAAGCGAGTCTAACGAGAAGGCTGCTTTTCATTACCCTATCTGATTTCATTAGCCTAATTCACGCTTATTAATTATCGGTCTGATGAAATCATCAATGCAGGCATGCCAGGCTCATGACGGCTGCATTTGGGAATAGTCTTTCTCAGGCCCTTCCTATAAGTGCTGAGATAATATGCCGTTTTACTTCCCTTTCAGTGAGCTGTCGGACTCCATCACTCCGCCTGCACCACCTACGAAGCCCGCGTATCCCTGGCACAAACGGGGTTTACCACGTAGCCCTACTTTGCATTGTCCACAGAGAGATAGGAAAAGAGCTGTGAGTTTTCATTCCTAGAGAGTGAACTCCTGTGAGTTTCGACAATGTGGGTCATTATAGACTGGCTGCCCCCTGGGATTGGGCAATTCTGGCTCGAATTCTAACAAAGGGCTGCAGATCTGGCAGGGGTGGGAGTGGCCTGGGCCACTCAGATAAGTTTCATTCACCCTCCGGAGCCCAGGGGAACAGCACTTGGAGGCAGCACAGTGGCAGCTCCTGGTGTAACTTTACACTATTTTTTTCCCCTTTAAGTCGCTACTGATCCCTTGGGTTTCCACGTGCGGGGGAGGGGCAGCGTTAGAGAAAGGCAGCGAGAAAATGACTGACAGCCTTGCTTATAAATAAGATCCTGTAGACTAGCTCGGAGGATGAAAAGACAGATGAGCCTTCGAAGGTTCCCAGGAACCATATGACAAGGCTCCCAGTGTGATTTTTATTTTTAATTTTATTGTTTGGTCTGTGTCTAATGACAGCAAACAATTTACTTTCTAGGTTCAAATTTGATTTTTTAGCATGATGTTTCTTGTTTACACTTAGTTTAATTACTAGTGAACATTGCTTGTATAAACTTGATCTTCTCTTTCTGAAACAAGTCTTATTCTTTCTAAGAGTCTTGAGGGCAATCAGGAAAAGCAAGAAAACTTGGGTATCAAAGGTTGCCTAAGCATGCAGGGTGTCCTGACTGAGTTTACTAAACAATGTGAAGGACAGTGATGGAGTATCTTGTCTTTGAATTCTCAGAGCTATTTTTTTGAGGTCTTGTATTGTTTATCCAGGTCTTGGGGACAGAAGCTAGGAGCATGTACATCCATTCTACAAAAATGCTCAGCCACTGTTATACTCTCATCCCTTCTTAGAGGTATATTTTAAAAGAAGGCAACAAACTTACTCAGTACCGCAGAGAGAGCAGCGGGTACTGCAGTAGCGGAAGAGCCCTCAGTCTTTGTTATACTTTTGAGACGGGTCATCCTAAGCATCCAGGCTGGTTTTGAATTTGAGTCTGTCTGTACCCTAGGCAGGTTTTGAACTTGTGACCCTCGGAATCCAGGTTTCCAGATAACTAGAACTGCATTCCTCCCCAGCTCTGAAGTTTGCTATCAAAAAATGAGGAAACTGAGGCTGAGCAAAATGGCCAAGCTATTCTTGGAATTTGGGTCTTACGTTTTAAAAAGATCCACGCTATCCTTTATTTTCCTCCCAACCTGCGAAGCTGGAGGAGGTCTCCTCTCCAGCAAGGACAACACAGACCCACAGCCACTCCACCCTCCGAATCCCTCGGGTTCTTCATTATTGCCAGTCCATCTTTCATCTCAATCCTTACGACTCTGGAAATTGGCCTGACCTCTTACCCTCTCCCTTTTATGAAAACACTAACTCTTCTCACACCTCCCTTCGCCTTACATGCCATCCTGTCCACCCGCCCGCCCGCTCCTTGGTTCTTCCTCCTTTCTAAGCCCTCCTACAAACAGCCATTTGGAAGCAATTTCCAGGTCTACCTCCTTCCTTGTGCATCTGTCTGTGGTAATTTAGAGGTTAGGGACTGTGTGTTTTCTCCTTGTCATGTTTATGCCTCACACTCTGTGGGTACCTAATAAATGCTGAATAATAGCAGCTTTATGACAGTGCAGAACCAGAAACACAGGGCCTTATATTTGGTATTTCATCACCAGTAAGGCTCATTTATTCATGGTCAGCCCCAGGCTAGGCGCACACTGGACTTCATTAGCAGAGACTGGAACCCACCTTTGCATACCAGCTTTTCTCTCTTATATTTTTGACAAAAGCAAAAAACAAGACTACCACTGACCTTCTCATTATATTCTCAGCATCCCAAAGATGGAGGTAAACAAGACACAGAGCCTCTTGAATGAGAAGTCAGAGTCAATGCCAAAGCTGTACAAAAGAGTCAGTTTATTCCTGTGTGTTCCTGTCCCTAGCTTTCCATAGCATTCTAAAAACAAAAAACAAAACAAAACAAAAAAAAAAACCAAAAAAACACAAAATCAAAACAAGACAAAAAAAGTGAAGAATTGAACAACCTAAAATTTTTATTTTCTATATATAGCAAAATACTTTTCTGTTTGTGCTATGTCTAAACTAGCAGAGGAAATAGATTATTAAGTTTGAATATTTGGGTCAAAAATGCATTTGCTTGTTAAATCAATACAATCGATTCAAGGGAGCTTTAGAGTGGCCCAGAAAATACTGCTCTTAGTAAGGGCCTGAGCTTGTCTCCCAGCACACAACCTCCTGTAACCCCAGCACCAGGCGTAAGCAGGCTAGATGCCTCTAGCGGTAACTCCAGAAGCAGATTAAACCAAGCTAGATACTTCTAGCTTCTTCGGACATCTCCTGTTGTATTTCAGTACTCTTTCCTTACACATACACATACACATAATTAAAAATAAAAATCACCTCTAATATAGAGATGTAAACTAGCAGCGGTTGTCCTTGCTTTTCAGACTTTCTTCAATATATTTCAATTCTGTTTTCTTTCACCCAGCTATGTAGAAAGAAACTACACACACACACACACACACACACACACCATGAAAATAAACAGCTCCTTGTAAATTGGGATATGTTAATCTAGGAGCTGATTCATTGAAGCATTATTGATTTTGTTGTTTGTAATTGTTAATTCAGTAAATACTTATCAAATACTACAACATTTTTGGCCTTATGCTAAACATTAGAGGGTGCTTGTTCAGTATAAAGACAGAGATATACACAAGTAATTGATGAAATATGGTATGATATAATGTTTATAATTATAAATCCTACAGGAAGACAAATTCTATGTGCCTAAGAAGACTACATATAAGAAGTGACATTTCAGCTATGTCTTGGAGGTGAATGCTTGTTCTCTGTCAGAGGGGGGAAATACATCCTACAGGGGTGAACAAGAGTGAGCTCAAAGACAGATCTTCAGTAAGCAGGTCGTGAATAGTTAGTTCGTTACTTAGAGGGTATGGCGAGGAGGGCAAAAGCCAACTGAATCCCTGATGACCAAGTCCTTCAGGAAGATTAAACTGTGTTTTATGGGCACTGGAGAAAGTTTTCAGCAGCAAGACAGCATGACTATGTTTATTCCCAGGAAAGAGTTCAACCTTTAAAAAATGCGTTAGGAATAGTGGAGTCTGTGGGTGAGAGAGAATCGATCGAGCAGCCATTATCCTAGGCAAGGGCTGTGGTGATGCAGGGCTTGATTTTGGTGATACAAAGGAAGGCTGAAGAAAGTCTTAACAGAGTGTGGAGGGCTGACAGACAGACATGGCGGTGGGGCTCTTAGGGAAGAGGAAACCAAGATGAAGCCTGCTTCATCCCGAACAGGTCAGCTATCAGACTGGGAAAGTTCTTCATATTAAGTAATTCAAATCTCACAAGAACATCGTGGCACAAACCATACGTGTTTTGTGAGGTTCAGGAAACTGCAGATGTTGCCAAATGTCACAAGATCCTGGGAGTGGGTTTGAATGAGGGCACTGTGATCGGAAGAGCTGTGGTCAACACACATTCCCAGAGTTTTCAGGTAAGAGTCAAGAAGTCTCATGTCTAAGATCATAGTAAATCCAATTGTTACTGCTGTAACAAGTGAAATTCCCTTCATTCTGCATGAAATCCCTTTTCTGTCTAATACTCTATTAGTGCTGGTGAAGCGCCTGGCCAGAAAACAAATGCAAAGAATGTAAAACAAAATGTACAGGAAGCAGAAACTTCTGTCTCTTTATCTTTTAAGGAGTGAAGTTTACATTAAAAAGAAGTCTCTGCTGTGACAGAGTGTTCTAGAGATGGGCCTACTATGTGCGTAGAATAATGTTGATTTTCAAATAGCTAATCATCTTTGTTTCGGCTCATTGGCAACTTGACTTTCCATTTTTCAATATGACTGATTGGAAATACTTAGGAAGCTATATTATCAAATAAAAGTAGGTCTAAGATTAGCTAAGCAAACGTTTCCCCCTGCCTGGTGCAGAAGGCTCCTGTTTCACAAGGGGCCATTAAATAGGGGGCGGGCGTTTTCTTCATATGGCACAGGCCACCCGGATTTCTCCTTGCTGATTCTGCTTGCCCTTCCGTTCTTCCTGTCACTTTACTTCAGGGTCTCTTGCATTTGTGAAGACTTGGGAAAGCATTGGTTTGCATGAGCATACAGCCCTAGCCTGAGATTCACGCAAGAATCCAGGATGAAAAAGAGAAGAAGAAAAAGAAAAGAAAGGACGTAGCCCCCAGCGCTCCCTCCGTTCTTCTCTTTTTATTTTACCTTCTCCTATGAAATGTCTTCCTGCAAGGATCTTCTATCCACAGTGGAGGATGCTTTTGATATGTAGATCAAGCAAAATGGTAAATACATGGCCCTGTCTTTCAAGGCTTCCTTATTCTACAATGTGCCTCTGGTGGCAGCCTCTGATTTTTTCCGCGAGGGTTTGTACTGTTAACTCGCTATCTTCCATTGCCCCTTACCACAAAAATTCCTTCCTGAAACCTACATGGAGCATTTAATCTGCCAAGCTGCAGCTCATTTTCCCTCTCCTTCCTTCTGGAAGATTGGGTGACTAAGTGTTTGCTTGGATTTTTCCCCCTGACTTTGAGGGTTCTCGCTTTCCTAATTGCTACGGTCTGTTGTCTCTGTCTCATTCTCTCTCTCTCTCTCTCTCTCTCTCTCTCTCTCTCTCTCTCTCTCTCTCTCTCTTCTTTTTTGTTCCCTAGGAGTAAACAAAAACAGAAACAACTAAAGGCACACAGAACTCTCTCACCCTCATGTAACCATTGCAGGGAAAGTCTGGCCCTCTGGGTCTGGATCTTTCCACCCCAGCATGGAACCTCAGTTTAAGGATGGCCTGTATGGCAAGTGTTCTATCTGGCAGAGTCTACAGCTCTGCTGTAGGGACACCATGACACCCATGGCTTCAGACCGAAGAGCAGGGTCTCTCACGATCATTCTCAAGATCCTTTGACCCCTGAGTCCCACCACTGCTTTCTAGACCTACATTTTTCAGTGCCCAAATTTAGGTAGCTAATGGCTGTGTAGCCATGAGCGACCCTGCCAGTGCCAGTTAGAGCCACTTTGCCTTGAGGGTGGATGATTATCATATTATCCATTTCTCTTGTTCTAATATTGCAAGGAGTGTGGTTCTTCTGATGCTTTGGGATCTATTGATAATATTCTAAACATAAAGAAAGTGGGAAATGCCCATTAAAGAAAAAGAAAGGCAGAAAGGAAAATGTAGAACCGTTGCCATTTTATTACAGATGTTAAAACTTGAAAAGGAAAGTGGCCTTGCTTAACATTGGCTGTGCTTCATTTTTGGTCTTCCATAGCTTCCCACAATGGAGAGAAAGATGTGGAAGTAAATGTTAAATATGTTTTAACTTTATATTACTTTGAGTAACATAGCATTAAAGGAACAAGAATATAATTTTAAATAAGAACAGAGGTATATTAGCGAATTAACAATGTGAATCTTATGATCTGGACCTTAACATATAATTTTGTCTTTCACAGCAAGAAAGCTAAGTCCTACATGAAACCTTAAACCAAGAAAAAAAAATGAAATACATATTTTTTCTCTATGGAAGAGAGATTCTCAGGCAAATACATTAGGTGAATTTATTTTGGTAAGAGTGTGTGTACAATTAAAACTTGAAGCACCGGTTAGGACTCTGTTAATCTTATAAAAACCAGTTGCACAACTCGCTTACTAAAAGAAAAACAGTGGCCATCCCATAGGGCACTCTGCTTTAGCCTTGGATGCCTTAGAAGGTTACATAAAGAACATGGTGCATAAGCCTTTAAACCCAGCACTCAGGAGGCATAGGCAGGCAGATAGATCTCTGTGAATCTGGTCTGCAAAGACAGCCTGGGCTACACGTTGGAGCCTTGTGTCAAACTTACATAGAAATCCTAAGAGTATCTCACCCCATTGTTAGATACACTTAGACTTACATAGGAATCCTAAGAGTATCTCACCCCATTGTTAGATACACTTAGACTCTTTAGAGAAAATAAGTTCAAGGCAGGATATCTTGTTTAGATTTCTTTAATTTTTTTTTAATTGAGAGGTAGGTGTTTCTCTCTCTCTTTCTCTCTCTCTCTCTTTGTATGTGTGTGTGTCTGTGTGTCTGTGTCTGTGTATCTATATGGGAGTATGCATGTGCACACATGGTTGTACATGCCAAGGCATGTCAGAGGACAACTTTATCAAATCAGTTCTCTCCTTCTACCTTTATGTAAGTGAGATGGGAGGTGATAAATGATATGATGTGGGTATCAAACTCAGTTGACAGGTTCACAACTGCCTTTACTTGTTGATCCACCTCACTGACTCTATATGTGATGTCTATTCCCCATTGATTATATCTCCAAGATCACCCATTGAACATTTGATGATGCACACATGAGTTCTACTGTTTATAGAAGACCAAAAGAGCGATTCTGACTTGAGGCATAGCTGTGAGCGTCCTGGAAGAGAAGAAATTTCACTGAGTATGGAAATATAAAAAGGAGTTTGAAATGTAGGTAAGGCTGAAGACGAACATTAGTCACTGTGAGATCACATGGGAAGCTGTGGGCAGTGGTGCATGTCTGGTCAGAACAACAAACACACTGGAAACTGGGGTTGGGCAGGGGCAATTGTGAGTTCAAGGACAACCTGGGTGGTATAACAAGCTTGAGCCAGGTTAGATTACAGAGGGAGACACTGCCCCAAAATAACAGAAGAATAAAAGAAGCTCATGTCACAGAATTATTCGTTTATTCTGGTTAAGAATGCCTTTGCAACTGGGTGGTGGTGGTGGTGCACTCCTTTAGTCCCAGCACTTGGGAGGCAGAGGCAGGCAGATTTCTGAGTTTGAGGCCAACCTGGTCTACAAAGTGAGTTCAGGGACAGCCAGGGCTGTACAGAGAAACCCTGTCTTGAAAAAAAAAACAAAAAAAAATAAAAATAAATGCTTTTGCTTTCAGAGACAGAACAAAGTAGATAAATTTCATTAAAAAGTAAGTGAATACTCACCGGAGTATGGTCACACTCCCAGGGGCCAGCCCCTTATAGAAATTCTAGTTCTTTCCCACCTGCACCCCCGCAGAAGCCACCAATTGTGGAGAGCTACACTTCAGCATCCTTGTCAAGTTTTAAGGGTTTTCTTCAGTAGCCTTCAGTCTTAGGCTGGTACCTTAAAAGGTTACAAAAACCTTCCATGACTCTCTCTCTCATCTCTGAGTCTGCAGTCACCAATACCATGGCAAAAGCAGCCTTCTGGAGCCAGCACAGACCATGGGCCTCCACAAGGTCTCTAGGGTCAGCACATGCCCTGCACCTCAGCATACAGGAGAAATAAGTAGACATATGCACCCAAGAAGGAAAACTGAAACCATGAGTAGTCTTTGCTTCAGTGCTAGAAGTAAGATATGCTTCCTTCTGATTGTTGTGTGGGGTAAATAAGGTTGAAAGCTGGAAAACTGTCAAAGTCACTTTATTCAATGAAGGAAATGAGTGCGCTCTAAGGTCTCAGTCCAATGTGCTCTTTCCCTGAAGCTGGATGAAGCCTGTTCAGTCCTCCCCATGCATCCTATGGGTGGCCCGGCAGTGCGGTGCAAGCTGTAAACCCTGTAATCGTCTCTCGAGTATTTTTAGACATTCCCAGTTCACTTTGATCGTGACTAACAAGAAAATGATCGTTTCACTTACAATCTGTAAATTCTCCAGGGGAAACTTCATCCAACACACAGGAGGGCATTTCACATTTTATTCTTTAAATATAGAATGATACCATCGGCAAATATATTTATCCTTAAAACATTAGTCAGTTTTCCATGATGTAATCTTGTTTGAATGTCCACCGTTTTTTAATTGCCGTTTCCCACAAGTCTGAGCGGCTTTTAAAAAACGCATGTATTTTAGATTACATCTCATCTAGGTTCAATGAAAAATGGTAACATTACACACACACACACACACACACACACCGACCGCCGTTTTCAAAACAGCTTTGAGCTGTGTCACTGGAGGCATCACTGTCCTTTATGTGGCTGAATTTTGCTGGGCTACAAGGAAAAAATACTCTTATGGCAAAGATACTGAGTAAAATTTCTTGAAGCCAAGTGATTTTGAGCTAGCAAAGATGTCCTTAAATATGTATCAGCTCCTATCAGAGGACACAGTTAGCCTGAGTTAGAAGGATACAGGCTGGAGCTCTGGAGCCGCCATCCAAGAGAGCGACCCGTGAGAGCTTGTTGAAAGCAGAGAATGATTTAGAGAGGGAAATTTCAGAGATGACAGCTGTTTAAATCTAATCAAAAACTCTTTTCTACACCAGGAGACAGTTAGTCTTCCATTTGCTCTAATATGTATCTTAGGAATCTGTAGGGTTTTAGAAGGCTGCAGGAAGCTTCGAAAGCCACACTTGAGAGCCCAGTTTAAAGATAAGAGCTGATCTGCCTTGCCGGTAGATAAGAGTGGAGGCAGATTGGGTACGAAAGGTTGGGCGTAATCTGACACAGATTCTAAAGAATACATTCAAAACACAGCTTTTAAACTGCCGTGAAATTAAAATTATTTTAATTTTAATTTTTATTATTAATTTTTTTTAGACAGTCTTAATGATTTAGCCCTGCCTGGCCTAGGACAAGTTCACAGAGATCTTCCTGTCTCTGTCTCCCAAGGGCTGGGGTTTAAAGCGACACAACATCAAGCCTGGCTTGCAATTTTGTTTTAAATTTTTTAAATCTCCATGTATATCACACACACACACACACACACTGGTAATTGTTAGTATATTTATTGGTCTTGCCACTCTAAGTATTGTCTATACACCCTTATGGAACTAGTTAGCACTTCAGTTCACAGGACATCATGGTGTACACGTTAATCCCAGCACTCTGGAGGCAGATGCAGGTGGATAGTTGTTGAATGAGAAGCCAACCTGCTTTGCATAATGAGTTCTAGGATAGCCAAAGCTCCATAGTAAGACCCCATCTTGAAAGAAACTTAAAAAAAAAAAAATTCACTCCGGGCGGTGGTGGCACACGCCTTTAATCCCAGCACTTGGGAGGCAGAGACAGGTGGATTTCTGAGTTCGAGGCCAGCCTGGTCTACAGAGTGAGTTCCAGGCCAGCCAGGGCTATACAGAGAAACCCTGTCTCAAAAAAAAAAAAAAAAAAAAAAATTCAGAAGCTCAGGCCGCACCCATCTGAATTCTAACTGACCCTGTATGACTGCAGTACACAAGTTTTAAGACACATGGTTTTAAAAAGATGCACAGCTCTCTCCTTAAAATGTGGGCACCTTCCATTTAAAACCATTCCAGGTTGCACTGATCTCTAAGGCAGTACTGCTTAATGAGGGACAGAAGGTACGAACTGTTCCTGTTGAAAGGTCCCAGAGGCCATTTCCAGGGCTAGCTGGGGTTCCTTTCCAGAGCTGGCCCTGGTGATGTGACTGAACAGGGAAGGCGACATACAGAATGGAACACAAGGTTGTAGGAAGTTAGTGTTGGCCCTAATCTAGAGCCTCTAGTGGGACGCATGCCCAGACCTTGTAATGCTATGACGTGTGGTGGATTAAAACCAACCTGTAGCTACAATGCTTATGTTTTTCTGAAATCATTTTGTTTTATTTTCCATCTCTCTTCCCATTGCCCCTGGTGGGCTAAATGAAGATGTTGGCCCAGTTACCTTGTCCTTCTTTGTCACCTGCCTTCTCGGTCCCCACTCACACAGGAGAGCTCCCCCTTTCAACTCCCATCCCCTGGTGCTTCTGGGCTCTGGACTAGAGTTTGGCAGTGACACAGGGAGTTCGCTTCCCTACAAACACAGGCAGAGCTCCTACCATGACGGTGTGTGTTCTCTAATCAGACTGTGAACCAGGAACAGTCTAGAATTGGAACTTTTCCTCAAGGTCAGTTAGCACCAATGACCCCCAGGCACAGAAGAGCGCACCTCTAGTTAAATAGAAAACACACGGGGAATTTAGAACCCAGTTCCTCTGTGCCCTGGAAAATGAGTGGAGTTCAGATCAATGGCTGAGAAGCATTTGGAAGTTCTTGAAAGGCAATGATAGTCATCCAGCCGTTTCCTAAAAGGTCTTTTAAGCCGCCCGTCTCCTCTAGTTTGAAGACTCTACAAATAAACAAAATCTCTAAATGCCACACATTCTAATAGGCTGTTTCCCTGGACTCAGGCTAATTCTCCTCTTAACTCTAGTGAACTGCATTGTCTCCCTAGCCCAGCACAGGTGTCTGGACTGTTTGAAACACTCCAAGCATCCTGCATGCCTTCTTTATAGTCGGTATAATTAAGGATTTGGATAATCACATGTTTTGTGTTTATCTCTCCAGCTATAAGCATTAAGAGAATAGGGCCATGTCCCATTAGGAGGCAGAAGCAGCAAGCGTGCTCACTGGATGAGTGGACACTTAGTCATGTAAGTATATACTCTAAAAGTCTTATAAAGAGCATAGCCACCCAAATGAGCAGGACTCTCATACAGTTTCTCTCCAGACGTGATTTGGGTGGACTCATTTGTCTGTTTTCCCAAATTCCAAAAACCAAACAAAACCCTACAAGTAGTAAAAGGCAAGGCAGGGGAGACAGATAGGAGAGAATGAACAGTGGTAGCTTGATTGGCAGTTTCCTGGTATAAGGTGATAGGAAACAACCGATGAAAGAGCTGAAGTACCAAAGCCGGGTGGAGCCCTTGCCAGAGCCGATGCTCCAGAGAACAATGCAGGATTCCCACGGTTAATGCCAGGAATGATAAATCTCAGCTAAGACAGGTCTGAATGGGCCGCTTACGAGGAATATTTGGGAGACGTTACATCAGAAGTAAGTTGTCTAAAACTGAGTCTGTGGTGTGGTGTCTATAATGCGCTTCATCAAGTAGGAAGCGAGTTTTAAGACTTCACCTGGCTTGATTTCTGTTACATACAGGAAAGGGTCAGGCTGTAAAACCCAGGAAAACTTGGTACAAAAGACACTTCATTCCATAGCAAAGCTGACAAATTGCTACTAACATGCTTTTTCACTGAATACTGTCATAAGTATATAGACTTGACTTTTAAAGATTATTTTTGGGAGGAGAAGCATTTGGCTAAGCTTCCCAAAAAGTTTTTTTAGCCTAATTTTTTTCACTAATGATTTTTTGAAAGTTAGACATTATATTTAAATAAACTCATCTAAACATTCCAATAGCACTGAAGAGTTGCCTCAGAGCATAAAGGCTATGCACCAACCCTGAGGACCTGAGTTCAGCCCTCAGATCCATGTAGTAAAAGAAACGAACAGAATCAAAAGTTGTTCTGTGACCTCCACATGGATGCCACTGCCAGAGGCATCTACGACTATATGTAAGAAAAATTAAATCCTACAGTACACGTTCATAAATAATAGACAGCAGACCTCATAAACATGTAGTAGATGCTAAATTTTATTATTTATCATATTTTAAAAGTAGGTATGTGCTGACAATAACTTGTCATTTTATATTCATTATGCCTTTGTACTGCTACAGTCTTCTTTCCTTAATGATGGACTTCACAAAAAGCAAAAACCAAAACCAAACACAAAACCAATAATAACAACAACAACATCAATAACAACAAAAAATCCACACTTTAAAGAACAGTAGGGATGTAAAGCTTAGCATAAATTTCAAATGTGCTAGTATCTAGAGGTACATGTGCTTTTTTAAAAAATTGAAGTAAAGAATAATGGCGACCAGTTAAAAAAGAGTAACATATGTCAGAGGTGGCAAGAACTTGTTGACAGACGAAAGACAGTTGCAAGGAAGTTCTCCACTCAACAGCCACTGTGACACAGCTGTGTGAAGCCGTCTCCACAGAAGCTGCTCTGCTGACTGTTCCTTCTACGAGAGACCACAATTAAGTATATGCAGGAAGATAACGGGAAGACTAATGGCCAATACCAGGACACGAAGGGAAAGATTTCCAGAAAAAAAAAAAAGGTGTGACAAGCAGTTTTTCTAATGATTTTACTTTAAAAATAAACTCAAACTCTAGTGTCAGTTATTCTCCTGATGTGTGAGAGAGGTCATACTAAATACTTCCTCTCTGGTTTTCCACGCAACAACTTCCACCCAGCGAGTGACAGGTTTTGCCTGTGAGATGTCCAGTCTGGGGGTCACAACGAAGCCCTCTACTCCTCGTTCCCAGTACACTGTCTCTCGACAGTCATCGAAGGCTCGGATTGGTTTATCACTCCTCGGCAGTATTATAAACAAGCAGGCATAGCTGCACAGTCTTTGACTTCACTCTGACAGGAGGAGCGGCTTTCTTCTTTCACGCGGCTTCTGCCTTTCCTTTCCCGATCCCTTTTTCTGAGGATTTGCTCCACCTACAAGGCCACACTATGTTAGATACCTTCTAAAAAACAAAACAAAACCAAACCGCCAGAGTACTTCCTGCCTTAGCCAGGGGAGTGTGTTCACCTCCCTAGACTTTGTCCCTGTTTCTGAAGTTATCACAGGATGCCTGGGCATCAAGTCCAGGAGAATGAGGCTCTGGGCCTCAGGGTGAACCAAGGAGAAAGGGCTATCTAAGCACCCTGCTTTGGAAACTAACAGGGACCAGTGTCAGCTGTAAGCAAGGGTCAGAAGTTCTATTCATCACAGAAGCATCTAGACGATTTGGGTCCATCAGGCAATTGGGGGAAGAGAAATTCTTTAATAGTTGGCCTAGAGGAATCAGTTGGTACAGAGATGCCCGTAGACAGCTAAATAATAAACAAAGATAAGAAATAAAACAAACACGGAGAGTTTATCCCTACTGATATCCTCTCGTATCTTGTCAAAAAAGCATCAAGGGTCTGTTGTCTTTAGCAATCCCCTTCTTTCAACTTCTTTTTAAAAATCCTGGAGAGAAGTGCTGCTAAGGGGCAGGGGTACAGAGTCCATGGCTAAGGGGCAGGGGTACAGAGTCCACGGAAACTACTTCCTTAGAGCTGGAGACCCTTACAAACCCCTGGTCCCCACTGCAGCCTCCTGGCATCTCCTCTCTGTAATCCAGGTCCCACATGCAGCTATCCTACTGTTTCTGAAGAATGACGAGTGTGGCAGTGGATGTCGTGACATGCACTAGCTGCCTGACCTTAAGAGTATGGTTTGAAATTGATTTAAGAAGATACATTACATTTTGGCACGGCATGCATGTCACTAGGCCCAAGTGCTTATTGGTTTAATTGCTTATTTTGTTTTTTTTTCGTTTATTTGTTTGTTTTTTATTAGATATTTTCTTTATGTACATTTCAAATGTTATCTCCTTTCCTGGTTTCTCCTCCAAAAATCACTATCCGTCCCCCCCTCTCCGTACTCACCAACTTACCAACTCCCACTTCCCTGTCCTGGCATTCCCCTACACTGAGGCATTGAGCCTTCACAGGACCAAGGGTCTTTCTTCTCATTGATGTCCCACAAGGCCATCCTCTGCTTTATATGTGGCTGGAGCCATGGGTCCCTCCATGTGTACTCCTTGGTTGGTGGTTTAGTCCGTGGGAGCTCTGGGGGTACTGGTTAGTTCATATTGTTGTTCCTCCTATGGAGCTGCAAACCCCTTCAGCTCCTTGGGTCTTTTTTCTAGCTCCTCCATTGGGAGCAGAGCCTCTCAGGAGACAGCTATTATCAGGCTCCTGTCAGCAAGCATTTGCTGACATTCACAATAGTATCTGGGTTTGGTGATTGTATATGGGATGGATCCCTAGGTGGTGCATTCTCTGGATGGCCTTTCCTTTAGTCTCTGCTCCATGCTTTGTCTCTGTATTTTCCCATGAGTATTTTGTTCCCCCTTCTAAGAAGGACTGTGGTAACTACACTTTAGTCTTCCTTCTTCTTGAGCTTCTTGAGACTCATGTAGTCTGTGAGTTGTATCTTGGCTATTTTGAACTTCTGGGCTAATATCCACTTATCAGTGAGTGCATATCATGTGTGTTTTTCTGTGATTGGGTTACCTCACTCAGGATGATATTTTCTAGGTCTATCCATTTCTCTAAGGATTTCATGAATTTATTGTTTTTATTTATTTACTATTAGATATTTTCCTTATTTACATGTCATATGATATCTCCTTTCCCAGTTTCCCCTCTGAAAAAAAAAAAGAAAAAAAAACAACAAAAATGAAAGCAACAACAACAACAAAAGACCCCTGTCCCCCCTCCCACTGCTCACCAATCCAACCTCTCCCACTCCCTGGCTCTGGCATTCCCCTACACTGGGGCATAGAACCTTCACAGGGCCAAGGGCCTCTCCTCCCATTGATGACTAACTTGGCTATCCTCTGCTACATATGCTGCTGGAGCCCTGAGTCCCACCATGTGTACTCTTTGGTTGGTGGTTTAGTCCCTGGGAGCTCTGAGAGTACTAGTTCATATTGTTGTTCTTCCTAAGGGGCTGCAAACCCTTCAGCTCCTTGGGTCCTTTATCTAGATAGTTCCTTCATTGGGAACCTGTGCTCAGTCCAATGGTTGTCTGTGAGCCTCTACTTCTGTATTAGTCGGGTACTGTCAGAGCCTCTAAGGAGACAGCTATATCAGGCTCCTGTCAGCCAGTACTTGCCGGCATCCACAATAGTGTCTGGATTTGATGGTTGAATATGGGAAGGATTCCCAGGTGGAGCAGTCTCTGGATTGTCCTTCCTTCAGTCTCTGCTCCATAGTTTGTCTTTGCAACTCCTTCCATGGGTATTTTGTCCCCCCTTTTAAGAAGGAATGAAGTATCACCACTTTGGTCTTCCTTCTTGAGTTTCTTGTGGTTTGTGGATTGTATTTTGGGTATTCCGATCTTCTGGGCTAATATCCACTTATCAGAGAGTGCATACAGTACTCCATTGTGTAGATGTACCACATTTCTGTATCCATTCCTCTGTTGAGGGACATCTGGGTTCTTTCCAGCATTTGCGGGTCAGAAGGATGGCAACTAGAGCCACCCATAGTACCCTGGAGGTGACTGACAGGAACTCAGTTCTCTGTGGCTCCTGAAGAAGTCAGTCCTCGCTGCTGCGCTAGGAAAGGAGAGTGCCTGGCCGTCCCTCTGCAAAGCCTCAACTTCACTGCTGCTCACACTAGAGGTTCCTGGATGTAGTCTTTCATTCAGATATTTGTGATTACTAGCAACAGAGGTTCTGGCACGGAGACACAGTAGGCATTGAGGCACAGTAGGCATTTCTGAGTGTGCTTCGAACGTGAATACTGACTGTTGTCCAAACTAAGAGCAGGAGGTGCTATACCTCTGCCTGCTTTATGTTCATAGTGTATCTATTGAATTAAGTTCAGTAGTGGCTACAATATAGCATCTCAAATACCTATAAAATAAATAAATATAGCCTCAGATTAAATCCATTTCAGGCTGGAGTCCCAGTCCAGTACATATAATTAACAGATTAGATGAACTTAATCAAAGACATAATATTGACAGATACTTTAAGACCAGAGGGTGTAAAGAGAGGCGATAATGTGGTGCTGTCATTCAGGGGCTAACACAAAAGCTGTTTCTGAAAGTGTCCCGGTGATCTGTGCCCTCATGTCGTTTCTCAGACTGAGGAGACAGTACGGCTCTTTTTCCTACTCTGGTAAGCAAGGCAATCAATGAGACATTTCTTGAATCCATGCCTGGTTAGGGAAACTCTTGAGAATTGAAAGAATTTGATTCACAAAAAGGTTTAGTAGCATTCACGGAACGCGTGTTCTAATTACTACATGCTGTTTGTGGAAAAGCGGCGCTGATTATTTCGGAGGGAAGCATGCCAGCACTACATCGAGCAGAATGAAACGGGGATTGTAGGCTTCTAGGCCAAGACTCAAAAGGACCCTTCCCCGGGGTGGGTAAACACACATGGAGATTTGAAAGTGTCCTAGCATTATGAGAGCACAAGGACATATTATTTATTCAAATATAGTGTACTATATGTTTTTAAAAATCTAAGATATAATAAAGACTAAAGACATAAATAAAGGTGTCTGTTCTTTTTTTTTTACATTGTAAATACTGTGTGTGCACCTGAGTCTATGTGCATTGTGTGTATATGCTCATGCTTGTAAGTAAGTGTGCATGTGTGTGCATGCATGGGTGTGTGCATGTGTGTGAGACAGCAGGTACTATCCTTCATGATCCTCTGGTTTAAGACATTGACATTGATTCTCTGATTGAGCGTGTGTGGCTGGCTGTGTTTGAATAAGCTGACCTACCTGAAAGTTGCGGGGATCTATCTCCTGGTCTCAGCTTCCTCCCTCTCTGATGAGGGCTTACAGGGCCTCCGGGCCACCTCTTGCTTTCACATACATATTAGATCCTATGAGGTCTTCACACTTACACAGTAAGACTCTTGCCTATTGCAATGCCATCTCCCCAGCCCTGATAAATGTTTCTTCAGGAATTGACTGTATAGCTGTTTGGTGGGCATTGTGTAAAGTACAAAGATTTCCCAGATATAAACAACATGGAAACAGATGTTATAAAAGAAAACGCTAAGTCAAAAGCAAAATGAACAGCAAGATGCAGAATTGCCTTTTGCGGTGGAGATGCTTTAAGCCAGCAATCAAACTACAGAGCAGCAGGAAGTAGTTTTCCCATGATCCTTCTTGCTTTGTAAACACAGGATAACATAAAGCAAGATAGGCACCTTTTCTTCTCCCTCACGAGTCTAAACCATACCGAACAACTGTTGCCATATTTATTTACCACTATTGAAAGACATATTCTACAAAGCATGTGAAGGGAAGGCTATGGACAGAAAGAGCTGATTCTTAAAGCATGTATTCTCTTCTCTCAGCAAGCTTCTAATTTTGACTTTAATGATTAGTATGGGCAGCAAATGTCTGGAGCACACAAATGGAGCTGTCGTAACCGGAACAAATGGCCCAAGGCCGCCACCTGCTCAGGCCCTTTTGCAAGAGACCAGTCCTAATTTAAACAAACCAACAGAGGTACACTTATCACTTAGTTGAAAAACTGGATGAGGAACTATTGCCAGATGGCACGCAAGTAAGCTTGCTCCTCTTTATTAAAGTGTTGAACTAAACTGTATCCACAGTACTCTTTCTCCTGTACTCTATCGTCATAGTGAAATAGTATTCTGCATTAAGTATTCAAAATTATATTCAGAGTATGAGAGAATGGGCAGCCAGGAGGAGGAGAGATTAGAGAGGACACTCATTGCTCTCAACTCTTTGAACAGAGTTTGGAAAATACACAAGACAGCCATTCAAGTGACTGCCTGAGCTCAGTGCTTTTCAAGTGTGTGGGGAGGATGTTATTAATTACACCAAGCAGTTGGTATAAACTGAGGCTGTTCCTAGCAAACTGGGCTGTATACTGAACCTATGAACAAGCAGCCATAATTGTACAGTTTCAGATGAATCCACAAATCAGTGAGATGAGTCTGTAAATAAGTGATTTTAGTTGGCACATATAGGCTACACATGATAACAGTTTTAAAAACAACATTTTTTGTAGTTATTTAGTTGTAATTTATGAATTCATGGGTACCATGTGAGAACAGGTGTCCACGGAGGCTAGTGGGTACATGGTTCCCTAGACCTGGAGTTACAGGAAGTTGTGACTGCTTGATGTGGATGCAGGGAACTGGACTTGGGTTCTCTGTAAGAACTGGGTGTGCTATTAACATGTGAGCCCATCTCTTCAGTCCTCAGACGATATTTTAGAATTCTTACTTGACTCCTACCTACCTTTGAAAATGGTGGATGTGACTGAAAACATCTTGCTCTGCTCTCCATGGTCTCTGTGGCTTAAAGATTTAAATATTGTTGAGATATTTTCCCTAAGGAATGGTTTATGGAGTCTCCAACTTCACTGTCTTAAGGGGTTTTAATATGTAAGCCTTTTATTAGAGTACAACTTCTTAATCCAGAAAAAAACAAGTAGTGCTGAGTAAGCAAGATGTCCAAGGAAGGCTAGGGGCCCAAGGGCCTGGAGCACTGTGTGTCTTTCTTGAACCTCCCTCCCTTCAGCCTACTTTGGCATTCCCATTGCTTCAAAAGCAGTAGGATCACGTGCTGATTTCACGTCTGTTTCTTAGGAACATGATTAGGAGAAATGGGATGTTTGGGAAATTCCATACACACCTAATATATGGAAGTCTTTTAGTTTTGAGCCTGTTGCAGTAATAAAGGTAAAGAGGTGTTCTTGAGATCTAGAGGCAGGATAGATCAACACATTGGCTAAGGGGTTGGCGCAGCGGCTCCTGGCTAAAAACACTTGCTGCTGGGTGTGACAGCCCGAGTTATATCATTTGGACCTTTAAGTAGAAAGGCAGAACTGATTTCTCAAAGTTATCCTCCCACTTTTAAAGGTATAGCACGCATGGTATGTACATACCATAGACTATGTAGACCTACAGGAGCACACACACACACACACACTGAATAAAACATATATTAAAATAATGCAATGTGAAATATTTAAATAGAGAAAAACTTTAATTTTTAACTGGAAACCTCATTCATAATGTATTAATAGCTTCAGAAGGCCTTCCTATAATCCCATAACTTCACCTTGAACTCTGCCTGTAATAGTAAATCATTACTATGTGTTTATCTCCTTCTCTTACTAGAACTGCATGCCTTCCAAGATTCAACCAGATTTTATCCATTATTAAATCATAGAGTGTTTGATCCAAAGTAGACTCCAAAATGATCTTTGATCAAATTAATATTGATCACAAATTTAGAGAGTTCTCTCTGTTTGAACATTAATATTCTTTATTTGATCACTACCAGATTTTATTTTCGTTTGAGTTTTCAGTTTGACATTTTTTCAAAGGCCCACCCCTCCTCCCAATTCCACTAAAATCTAAGAAGCCAGCCCATAGGAAGGCCTGGGAGCTCTGTGTGTTTTCCTCACAAGACATCTTTCTTTGGCAACTCAGAAAATGCCAGTTTAGAACTTCAAGGTGGATGTGGCTCTGGGCAAGGCGTCTCCTTCCTTGCAAAGGTATTGCTGTTAGTGAGGGGACAACAGTAATAAAGGTAAGGTTACGGGTTTTATTAGCTTGACACAGAGAAAACCTACTGCTGTGTCAAAGACTGTGCCGTCGCCCTCAGTGAGTTGTCTTAGGTCACAGAGTGTAGAGATTACTCAGAACAGGATCATTAACTGTTGAAAAAACAAACAACTTTGGGAGATGTACTATACAAGAGCCAAGGCAGTTTAACTTTTACAATGCTGACAACAAACCAGGTCTACCAAAGGAGGCACACTTAACACCTGCATTTTTGTCCTGTCCTCTTAGACCCAGAAATCATCTTCTACAGCTCCAAAATGGGCTGACTTAGCAGGAAAGATCAATTCTGACTGCTAGAGACTGTATCTAGTTCATTGCTGGGCCTTCCACTTGGTAACCAACTCTTAAAAGTGCAGCTATGTGGCTAGAGAGATGGCTCAATGGATAAAGTGCTTGCTGTGCAAGCGTGAGTTGGCTCAACAACCTTTATGTAAAAACATGGCATGAGTGCATGCCTGTAACCCTGGGGTTGGGGCAGAGAAACAAGGGAGTCCGAGGAACTCATTTGCCTGCTAGCCTGGCCAATCAATGAACACCTGGTTCGACAAAATAAGATTGAGAGTGATCTAAGCAGACACATGGCATCAATCTCTGGTCTGCATGCATGTACACTTACATACACTTATATTCACATGTACGTATACATACATCACATACACATACACAGGGACAGTGAGAGAGAAAGAGAGAGAGAGAGAGAGAGAGAGAGAGAGAGAGAGAAGGAGAGCAGTCCATCTGAAAATTTTGGTAGTGCTAATGGTAACCATCAGAAAGAGATTTAGTATGCTGTAGAGCATGTGGGACGGTGTTACCAGACAGACATACGAACTGGCAAGGCTGAGTGAGCTCAGACCCCAGGAATCTCAGAGATTTGAGGCAGGTAGGTGTAGAGCCACGCCCTGTCTGTGTATCTGTTCTGGAACACGTAACTCCGACACCCTGCTGAGGACTATGGGCACTGAGTCATGCAGCACTAAGACCTGGAGGTCTTCTCCATGCTAATGAGGGATCTAGATAGTTCTGAGCTTCAGTTTCCTGGAGGTCTCCATGCTAACAAGGGATCTAGATAGTTCTGAGCTTCAGTTTCCTGGAGGTCTTCTCCACACTAATGAGAGATCTAGATAGTTCTGAGCTTCAGTTTCCTGGAGGTCTTCTCCACGCTAATGAGGGATCTAGATAGTTCTGAGCATTCAGTTTCCTGGGTACTCCTTCCCACAAAAAGGTATTTAATCCTCCCAGGTCACCCCCCAAAAATGTATGTACTTATATATCCACCATCAACAAAACAAGACAAAACAAAACAAAACAGAATAAAAAACAAACAAAGAAACAAAAAAAACCAGTGTGAACACGCTAAGGATTGCCTCAA
Source organism: Mastomys coucha (assembly GCF_008632895.1). Taxonomy (NCBI): domain Eukaryota; kingdom Metazoa; phylum Chordata; class Mammalia; order Rodentia; family Muridae; genus Mastomys; species Mastomys coucha. The sequence continues at coordinate 96,474,100 of NW_022196898.1, forward strand.
AGAGATGCTTCCTTAAGGACTGGCAAGAGGAAGACCTTCAACTAAAGAGCCACACCTAACACTCCTGAGGAAGGCGTTCGCCTGTCAGCCCCTCAGCACTCACTGCCAGTCAGACCTTGTTCTTCTAGACCCAGGTAGTGCCTCCCCTCCTGCCTGGCATTGACTCACCGAGGGACAGGGTCGACCTCGGACTTGAGTTCCTGACTGCCACTGGCTATGGAGAGAATGTCTCAGACTTCCTCTTCAGGTCTAGCAAAGGTGAAGGAATATGGGGACTGTGGACATCCCCTCCCACCCCAAACCCCTGTTTCCGACCTTGCCCTGAGGAGAGGCAGGTCCAAGTATGACAATATGCATCTGTGTATTGACCTAACGTTATAAAATGAAATAATGGAATTTCTTCCAGGACAGTAGTGGGACTATAGAGTAGCAGGGTAAAAGTGATCTGAAGTGGGAAGTAGGAAACACGAGGCTCTAATTAGAGAAGAAGGGGGGAAGGTACGTAGAGGGAAGGTAAATGGCTGGAAGGATGTCAGGAAAGGTCATAAGAAGTTATACTATTAACTCCTCAGCTAAAAACATCTGTGTAATACACAAAAAACAGTGTGTACAGATAAATACATAGTTTGAATAACCTGTTCTCATATAGGGTGGTAGTAGTCTCGCAAGCTGTAGACAAACCCTACCACCAGGCAGGAGAAGCCATTCTGAACTGTTCAGAATTGCCTAAGGGACTTCTAAAACTTTGTCGTTGCTCTTGGTTACTACCCAGAGGTGGACCTAAGTCGTCATTTCTAAATACATCACTGCAGCCACAGGACCCAGAAAACTCCCATCAGGGATCTGACATAAAAACCTTCTTCCCTGAGGACTAGTTTTCATGGTATCAGAAGGTGCCACGCAAGTTTCCAAAGGAAGGAGGTAACAAAGAGTCCTACGCAGCTGTGTTGCCTAGGAACAACATCAAGGACCAGCCACTGGGGTGCAAGAACCCTGAGGGTGCAGTAGTGGCATGCATATTGTGGTGGTAACCAACAGTTCTCTAATTGGACTTATGACCTGCTCAACAAGAGGGAAGACTTTTCTGGGATTGAAAACCCAGTCAGCTACTCAGGGCTAGTGAAACGATTTAGATGTAGAAGAGCTTACAACTGCTACCTCAGTAAACCAGCACAATCCCCAACCTCATTCTAAACATGTGTTCTTAGACGTGTAGATAACTGTAGCTGTCATCTGCCGTCACGAAAACTTCTCTGCAACAGACAGAGACTACTGTGGAAAACGCTAACTGATCAAAACATAGGATTGTGGGGCCCACTCCAACACCTAGTGGTCAGCGTGACACTGCTTTTTCCGATAAGTACTGAATACCCCAAAAGAGCCATTTAGGAATATATATATATATTTTTTACACATTCTGATAGGATAAATTCAGTTTCAGGGCATGCAATTAGAAAGTAGAGAATTAGTGGGACCCACTGATCTGTAAGGGAGGTAAACTGTGAATGCCACTTACAAGCCACACGGTCTTTCCTCAGGAAGTGACACTTAGGAGGATACATCTGGTGGTACAGTGCTCTGCACAGACCTGAATACCCTGTGGCCCAGGTTTTAAGTCAGCATGCTTACCACAGACGGACAACAGCCAGTTATCTCGGCTAGGTTCTCGAGTAGCAGGAGAGGACATGTGCTACCAAGTCCCTGCATAATCATTCTTTTCTGAGTTCATTTTTCATTTCCATTGCTTTTATCATAAGCTATATTGGAGATAAGTGAAACAAAGGATTGTTGTTGAATTCTCAAAAATGTCACCAGAGGGGCCTCCGGGCCCTGCAGGCTCTGCTGGCCAATTGTCTGCTATGCAATCATGGGGGCCCAAGTTTGGATCCCCAGAAATCATATGAAAGCCCTATGTAGTGGTATAAAACAGAGTCCCGGTGCAGGTGCTGGGGGCAGAGGCCTCACTGACCACCAGTCTGGCAAAATCAGTAACCTCCAGGTGCAGAGAGAGTGTCTTTAAAAATCGGGCAAGAGGAGATGGAATAAAACACCCAAAGTCAAACTCTGGCTGTGTCTATACATGTTCATGTACACATACCCCACGTACATGTGGAGGTACACACTGCATATGTGTGGACACACAATATAACTAGGATGCATTGATGCCAGAAGCTGCACATCAGCAGAGAACTGTAAAGGACATTCTTTTATACACAAACAGATAATAAGACATGGACAAATATCAAAGACCAGACTCTATTTTGTGTAGTCACACTGATTAAGAGCGTTCCTGTCAGCAGCTGCTTTAAGGGCTCACTGTGCCTCTTCATTTGCTGTTAATTCTGCTTCTACACATTGAGGGCAACAGGCCTATCCTAGAAGCCGTAACATAAGGACCACATAATCAGTTAAGTAAGAACCAATCTATTGTTGAAAATAATGTCGTAACACAGCTACAGAAGATGTAATGATTATAGTAGTTTTACTTAACCTTGCAATTTTGAAGCATTTAATAACTTTGGGATATCCCATAATTTTTGGCCTTATTCATAAGACAGTTTTACACATTACCTAAGAAAGTACTGAAACAGAAATATCCCCTTGTGGTTACCTATGAATGCATGCAGGATATATGTGAGATTTTCCTATAGGCAATATTTTCCCTGATGGCGCACACACACAGACTTCCAAAACTGACTCAGATCTGGTAGAAGTGAGAGTTGAGAGTCTAGTGCTCAGAGGTAAGGGAGTAGAAATGGAGCTTCTCATATGATATTTTAGCTGGGCAGTTTCATTAGATTATCATACGCCCCAATCCTCCGTCTGTTTGTCCTGCTATAACAAAATGCCTTAGACTGAGTAGCTTATAAACAATAATCATTTATTTTTCATAGTAGTAGAGATTGGGAAATCCAAGGTGAAAATGCTGACAGGCTAGGTATATGATGAAGATTCACACTGCTTTTTAGAGATGCTGTGCTTCATGAGTCCTCCTACAGACAAGGAGGCAAACTGAACACTTGTGGCTCTTTTATAAAGGCAATAATGCCATTCTCAAGGGCCTTACTCTCTGACTTAATTGCCTTCTCAAAGGCAATGGTCACACTGGGGGCTGGGTTTTGACCTACAAGTTCTTCAGGGCCACAAACTATCAAACCACAGGCCTGTACAATAAAAGCAGGCTGGGTCACTGGTTTATGTTAGAGCTCCCTCCCTAATAAACATGTGTAACTCTCTGAACAGTTTCAGATTACGCAGGCTGAGTGGCCCAGATCCCAGCATGCTGCTCTGCGATCCCTGTGGCAGAAGAGGATTCGGGGTTATGATACCTAGAGCTCATTCAAGAATGTTGCAATAGATAGTGCTATACACTGGGAACACTGGCTAACTATGGCTGAAAGCCAGTCAATGGGTACACAGTGGATTATCCTAGGCATACCGCCTAGAGGTGCAAGAGTTCCTCTTACTACAGGAGTCAGGAAGACCCAATAACTTGCCAGATACCACAGCTAGTGAGAAGCAGCCAGGCATCCGGACTTCAGCTCATCCAAATTTAGAATCTGAGCCAGATGATGGGGTCTCGACTTCTGTCACCCATTGTCTGTGTGAACGTGGACATCCTGTGTTTGGAGAGGTAGACGTCTATGTTTATATCTTTAAAACGGAGAGAATGCCTGTGTCAAGGAATGGACGGAACTGATCAAATGTCTGAGACACGATCATTTAAAGTGATGAATGAGTATTGTGTCCTTCCTCCACAGACCCGCCTCTTCTCAGCTCCGCCCTTTCTCAGCTCCGCCCTTTCTCAGCCCCGCCCTTTCTCAGCTCCGCCCTTTCTCAGCTCTGCCCTGAGCTGGGCATTCCAGACTACCCTTCCCGCCAGATACTGGAGACAATTGACTTGCTGTGGGAACGCATTTCGACATTTTTCTCAATGTGTAAAAGAAATGAAAAGGGGATACTCTGTTTGAAGGACTGTGGGGGTGTGTGAAGACACGGATCCACCCACTCAGCCTCTCCCAGTTGTGTCCAGCAGCCAGGAACCACCTTCTCTGAGCTTTGCAAACAGTCTGGGCCAGCTCCGGTGGGGGTTGCGTGGGGGTAGGGAACTTCCATACAGTTCTTGATTCCTGCAGTAGATACAGATATGTGCACAAGAGGTGGGCCACGTGTGGCAAGAGGCACCGAGGACATGTCCATTCAGGCAGAGGCAGATGACAGTTGCCCTTTCATGGAAGAAGAGAAGAAAAGGTCAAGAATGGGGTCACACAGAAGGCGGCCTTTTACCTCCATGAGAATTTCAGGAAGCTGAGATCACTGCTGAGGAGGAAGGGGAGGGATGAGATGTCTTCAGAGGAGAGGTGAGACATAAGAAAGGAAGGAAAAGAGGAAAGACGAGGCACTTCGGGCAACCGTGGGTAGCCAGCCCGGACTCTTTAAGTCCGAGTCTAAGGAAGTCGAGAATAGGAGAGATGAGCCTGGAAACCAGACACAGTGAGGGACTCCTCCAACAAGCAAGGGCTGCGTACCCGGACCTGTGGGTTGAATTCCTGGTTGGCCACTCATCAGCTCTGGGAACAGGGACACCTGATGTAACCTCGGAGCCTGTGTCCCTTGCTTGGAAATGACAATGGTTAAGAATAATATTAAAAATAAGGAAATGAACAGAGAGGCACTTATTGAGCAACCTCCTATGTTAAGAGACTGATGCCTGAGAGGCAGCCAGACCCACCTGCTGAGTCACTTGTCACACAGTTGATAAGATAGGGATTGGAAGGAATCCAGCCTTTCTGGTCCTGGAACCTCCCTCTTTATCGTGATGGCCACCCCAGAGTGGGCTGAGAATCAAACAACACCGATCACCTGCCCCACCCAAATCAGGCTCCCAGGAAGGACACAGTGGAACTAATATTAGCACAGAAAAGGGGGGGGGAGGGGAAGGAGCTGTGAGCGAGCCTTGAAAGTCCTCCAGACTTAGAAGTTCTGACATTCCTAGTTAGTTCATTGGGACACGTGAGGTTACAGCAGGCCCGGGTCTGGTCAGGGCTCTGGCTTAAGAAAGGCTCATCTTTTAATAAGGATCAGCTTAAAAGGGCCGGGAGTGAGTGGAGACCAATTAGACCTTTTTTACAGCCGTCATTAAATGAACCCCAGAAAGCAAAGTGGGGGTGAAGAAGTAAAGGGGAGACAGATGTAAAGGCTTTCATCCCGCTCATTGTGGACAGTGAAGCCAGCAGAAGATGAGTCAAGGTTTTGAGGCTGGGTGACTGGAAATACAGCTGATGTCATTAATGTTACTCCAAAAAAAAAAAAAACAAGAAAAAAAAGTTGGACCTTGGTGGGACAGAGGGTGATTGCACATTTACAGGCTGGGTTTAAGGTAACGACATATCACTCAGGTGGAAACATTTAGCAGATGGCTAGCTTTACAGAGAGAAAACAGGCTTTGTGATAAACACACAGAAGCCTGGACACGTCTCCCCCAGAACAGCTTCCTGAGTAAGTATTTTGAGTCTCCTGACACACATTAACAAATTCTTTACACACACTTCCCTCCCTATGTTACAAATGATATGCTTCAATAATTATAAATTAAAAGTAATTCCCCTTTCACCCCAGTGTTCTGGGAGGTGCTTGGTGTCTCTTGTGGTAGGTCACTTCCCATTTTGGACATTGTTGCTGTAACTCCTGTCCCTTCGCTGTGTGAGGAAGCTGACTAAATGTTTGAAAGAAAAAGATTGTCTACAGTTCCACCAACAAATGAATTTTCCTCTTTGCCAGGCATCTTGAGAGTGTGCTAACAAAAGAGGGGGTCTGGAAGACTTCCTATTGTATGAACTTTCACCAATAAGCAAAAAGGTCTCTGAATAAGGTTTTGATGTAGCATTGTTAGCAAAGATGAAGACAATTGAAATGCTCATCAGTGGAGAAACACAGTATGCCTCCCTGTGCAGGGGCGCAAAGTGATCCCCGATGCACCAAATGAGGTGGAGGGGATCACTAGATTAAAAAGAAGTTGTGAGACGGGCATCTTGATGAAAAATATCTGATTAGCAGCGAAATGGTCTGGGTAGCTGCTAAGCAGGCAAAGGACCTGCTGTTTAAGTATGACCTGGGTTTGAATCTCCAGAAGTCACATAGAGCTTTCATAGTAGCACTTGTGCTTTTGTTTCAGACGCCGGGGATAGGAAGAGCCCCAGAAGCTTGAAGGCCAGCTAGCCTACCACATGCAGCAGAAAACAACAAAGGAATCCGGCTTCAAACGGGCTAGAAGCCAACAATCTACTCCCAAGGTTGTCCCCTGAGTACCACAAGTGTGCTATGGCAAGTGTATACCTGCACTCATATGAACTCACATGCATATACATGTGTGCACACACATGGGTACACTCACAAGTGCACACACCTATGCACACACTCACACATACACACACACCAAAGCCTTTTTAATCTTGAGTACATACATACATGCATACATACACACATGTTCATCCATCCATCCATTGGACATTGAGTTGGCGTGAGTAAGCCTCTATCTATCTGAATCACCTGGATAAGCCCCCTCACACTAGTCATTTCTAGTAGTTACAGAGAGCAGAGAAAAACGCGGGACCACACCAAGTGAAAACCATCAATAAAATAAAATCCAGACTGAAGGACCTATTCAAGACGAGTAATTCATTGTAACTAACAAATTTGCAATAGAGAAAGGACTGGATAGAAACAAAACAATGGCAAGACCAAGCTCTATTGTCCATGGAATGGGGGGGCGGGGAGAGGAGTAGGAGCATGTGGTGCTGGGAGGAAAATCAGGAGACCCATGGGTCAGGAGCACACCAGGATAAAAACCAAGTTGTTTATTGTTATTAGTGTGGCCCCATGTATGAGATGAAATAATGTAGTATGATTATATGGTTTATATACTTTTAAGTCGTCTAAAAAGTCTGGTGGTATCCACAGGTATCCAATGACGAGGTACTATGAAGTGGAAGCAAGAATGGGTTTTCATTTTTATTCAGTATTCTATATGAGTCTGTCCTTTTACAATAATGTGATCATCTGTTACTTCTGCAGTTAAATGTAAAATTAAAAGTGAAAAGAAAATAGCAAGCCAGTGTGCATAGAGTGATTTGGTCATTCTAGTTCTAGGCTAGAGATAAAGACATTGTTTACTGGTACTTGTATTATAAATGCAAGGACCTGAGTTTGGGTTGCCATACCATCTCTGTGTGCAGAGATGGATGTCTAGAATCTCTGAGCCTCTGATAAAATGGGAGATAGAGACAGCAGAATCCAGGGAAATTTGCAGACAAGCTAGCTTATGGTACCCAGAAAACAAGAGGCCCCCTCTCAAACATGGTGGCGCCTAAGGAGGACATTACACACGAGCCATTTCATATGCCTGCACCTACACACGAACATACACATCACACACAGAGACCTCCTCCCAAAATGCTTACTAAGCAAGAAATGGATTTCCATGGATATTGGATTGAAAAACACAGAATTATAAACATAGACTTAATTTGGAGAACTGGGGGCCTTGAATCAGCATTTGCACTGAGTTTTGTTTAGCTGGTTTCCAGTCGGACTTCCAAACAGTGAAGATTCTTTTCTATTATCTCATACTACCTCTGATTCCTAGGTCTGTGTGTTTGCCACGTACAGGAAACTTATGAGAGACTGAGATGAGAATCTCTGGTTAATGACAGGGACGCACTGCGATTTTCAAATGGATGCCAAAACGCAGTGAGAGCATGCTCACATGTAAGGACTCTCCTGTTCCAAAGGATAACTGGATTCAAGAATGGCAGACCACGTCTCGGAAAAACTACTATTGTCCTGGCATCCCTAATGCTGCGTGTTTGCTTTAGATCTTTTCAATTTTTTTTCCACCACAGAATAACATCTTTGTTGCATTATTTTGTATACGTTTGCAGTGACTCTCGCTTATGAAAAAAATGCTCTATGCAAGGGTCCCTCTTGGTCTGTGGGTAGAAATGTTTGAATCTGTTTGCAAGGCTATGTAATGCGTCTTTGGTCTTGGAGCCATTTGCAACAGATTCTTGATTTGATATGCAGATACTAATGGAGACGATTGGAGCTGTAATGGTTTGATTTTCTTTTCCTTCTTTCTTGTAGGTAGTAATGAACTCTAAAATGAAATGAAGAAAGGAAGGGGAGGGGGGAAAGCCACAGTGCACATCTTTGCTTTCCACGATCAACAATTTCCAAGCTATTTAGCAAATATAGGACAGCTGCTTTATTGAGCTAAAAAAACGACTAGAAAATGTACTGGTAGCACATTGGACTCTATTCTGATCTCCCTTAAACTCCACACAGCCTGGATTTTTCTGTAATTTTAATGAAAATGTGGCAGGGCACACCCCACTCATTTAAATCATGCAATGTCGGTGTTTTCTGCTTTGCAACTGAAGCACTTCTTGGGACACACTCCAGGTACAAGATGGGAGGGGGAAACCCGAAAATAGAACGCAGAGGTGGGGGCAGGAAACTGGACAAATCCCCGGGAAATGGCCCAGATGATAAAGAGGGATTAAGGTGGCATTAGCGAGTCTAACTGGTGCTCAACCAGATTCGGAATAGGGTAAGAAGAACAACCCTGAAGCCTGTTGAGTGTTGAAAGGATTTTAGACACTTTGTGCTCATTTCCACTTAGCTTGTTCAGGTTATCAATGAACAAAGCCTGTCTCCACCCTGCCATCTTTGTGTTCTAAGCTTATTAATAAGTATTTGTAAGAACTTGAGTAAAAGACCAGAAAAGGGAGGGGAGCAGTGGGATGGGGGGGGGAGGAAGGGAGAGAGGGGGAGAGGGACCAGAGAGGAGAGAGAATAGGTAAAATCTGTTACTTTGTAGAATTCATATGTATATGTTACGCTTCTTTTGAGAGAAGTGGTTTGTGTTTTCTTATAAAGGATGCACACTCTATTCTTATCACCAGGGGCATCCATACCAATATGACATAATTTTAAAATGAGGCTGGGATGTTGTTCAGCTGGTAGAATGCTTGCCCAGCATTCAGGAGACAGACATGGGTTCCATCCACAGCACCTCTATCTACTGGGTGTGATGGAGGCACATGCCTGTTATCCCGGAAGTACGCACTGCTCACTGTCACCTTAGTCCTACATCATGCTGTCTTCTCTCCGTTTCTCAGGCTAGGACCTGGCTTTTCCTACCAGGAATTGGTGTTTTTCTATTAGGTCACACCGGTTGAGAAAGAGGCTCTGCATTTTTGACGTGGGTTTGACTCAGAGCTCCTTATCACGACCTCAGGCAAAATGACTTAATGCTTCTGAGTCTGTTTTCTGTAAACTGGAGATCTTGATAAACCTCCCTGGGGGGCTGGGGCAAGGAGTAAATAATACAAGATTTACGTGTCCAGACTCAGCAAGAGTTAACGGGTTTTAAAAATAGAACTCTTGAAAAATGAAGAAAAAAAAATCCTTCCAGTTTATTATGCAGTAAGTTAACAAGATAAGTCTGAAGACAAAAAATGGAAATTAAACGCTTAGTTGGGACTAGTGTGGGGAATAAGGAATGCCCAGGGAAGACTAAGACCTCTAGACCAAAAATAACTTTGCACACACTAAGAGATTTCCTGTAGGATAAGTTAGCCGATCTCGCTGAATGTAACCCCTTGGGGGTAAGAGAAGCAAGGTGATCCTGTTTCTGGGTGACTCACTGGGCTGCAAATTCTTTTCCGTGAAATATCTAACCTGAGATCTTCATAGCAAGGACCTGGAATGGAATTCCTTAGTTCACTCTGAGACAGAGTGAACGAGAGAGACCTAGGCAGGTGAAATGTACCTCAGATGCCTTGGCATCGGTCCATGGAGATCCCAGGGCCCTAGGAAAAGAGGAACATTCCAGAGGAGGGAGGAGGGGTCTGGGGAACAACAAAAGGCTGTTCCAAGACAAACTTCCTGAGTTCTGCAGCATCGTTTGGATCACCAGCTTCCCATTGTCCGTAACAATGGGGCTGATGCCAGGGTTGGAGTCTGGTGTGGACAAACCCTGTAAAGTAGCACCGACCCTGTGGTCCGAGGGACTATCCAGCACGGCGCGTCGATAGCCCATCGAGTGTGGGGTGCTCTCCTTGGTGAGGCCTGCTTGCATCCCTAGCAGAATTACTGCTTTCTTTTCATTTTGAGACAGGGTCTCACGTAGCTTACTTAGGCTGATCTCCCACTCCGTCCAGAGGCAGCCTTGAACAGCTGATCCACCTGCCAGAGTTTTGACTGCAGGCATGTGCCCCCATGCCTGGTTTATGTGCTGCTAGGAAGCAAGCCCAGGAGGGCTTCCGGTATCTTGGGCAAGCACTCTTCCAATTGAGCTACGTCCCGAATCAAAACAGCTGTTCTAGGGGACTTTTCTTCCCCAAGCACTTTCAAGCAGTGGTGCCTGGGAATGTCTGTTCCCTGGTCTTACCCATTCAGTATTATAAAATTTAGGATTGTAGAAATGTCTCTATGGGAGGTGTGTCCTAGGACCTTTGTAACCCCCACCATCTCCTACCTCACCCTGGCTGGTCTACCTTTCAAGCAGGATGAGAAATTTCTCTTTCTTTGTCATTAACTCTTTAGTCCCCTATGTTTGTCGAGTGCAATCCATTGTTCTGACATCACATTTTAACTGTATTTATCCAGGACCTCTAGACATGGTATAATTATCCACAAAAATCTGGACATGGTCTTGAGCCCAGGGCTCTTGGAGAAAGGTGAACCTTTTCTCTGTCTTGCTGCAGTACACACAAAGGATTTATACAGCATTCAGTTCCGATATGGCATTCGGTTCCAACATGTCCTCTCAATGCGCAAGGAGGAGATGGGGCTGAGAATGAGGTGGGCAGGAGAACTGGATGCCTTTAGTGGAGGCCTTGGGCTTGGAGTCCTGTTTGACTTTCTCTGACCCCTGTCTGTCTTTTAGTTTCTGGATTGATGGTGTAAAAGTGTTGTCTTCTTGCGTACCTGTCTCTTAATACAAATTTGCATGATCCTCTTATTCTCAATGCAAAGGTGATTCTAAGTCCAGTGCTCAATTAGAAGCCCCCAGCTCCTTGGTTCTGATCTCATTACAGCTCAAGGGGTAAAACAAGCATTTGTTCTGAAATCCTTCTCTTTCAGGCTGTCTTTAAAAGCAGAAACCCCTAAATAGTGTCTTATCAAGGGCTCCAATCACCCCTCCCTTTTCGGTTCCTTTGCATCCAGCCACCCACTGACCCACACTGGAACAGGAGGAAGTTACATAAAAAGGGAGAAGGCATAAAGTTAAGTCAAAGCTGAACTGCAGATCAGTGGTTGCAATTTCACCCCAAAGCAAGGCTGTGCTCATGGAAGGACTAAGATTTATTGGTTGCAACACATGAAGATGTAAAGTGCACAGTTATCGCTTTTCCCCAGAATGTGTCCTGGCACCAGCCTGGGGAAACTGCACGGAATAGCAAGTTCGGGCTGTCATCCTGCGATAAGTCAGAGTTCTGAGGCAATGCCCCATCATGCTGTCTTGTTGGAGTGAACCTTGGACTAGTATTCATTATGACTAATTAGATTATGATGGTTTAGACACTTTCATGTTTAAATGAGGCAAACTCTTGTGACATTCCAAAGTTTGCATTCAAATAGAATGGAAACTGAAATTGCTTTAAAAATTTAGTTTTGTTTGTATGCTTGTATTTTATTTATATGCTTGTATGCATGTATGTGTGTATGCGTGCTTAAATACACACACACACATACACACACATGCACACACACATACACACACACATACACACACACACACACACACACACACACACACTCCTGGGGGCTGTGAAGGCCAGAAGAGGGCATCAGATCTCTGGAAGCTTTTGAGTTATAGGTGGTTGTAAGCGTCCAAGTTAGGAACTAGAATCACAACTTGGATCCTCTGCAAGAGCAGCAAGTTCTCTTCATGGCTGAATCATCTTTTCCAGTCCCTAATTACATTAATTTTAAGTGCACTTGTTTTGTTCATCCTACTCTTGATATACTGTAAAATAATGAAAATATTATATGCTGAAAAGGATGTGAAGTTTCAGAATAAAAAGATTTTATCTGAACCTTTTTGAATATGCTGGTATTTCTTTATGATGCTCAGTTATTTATTGTTTATCATTGTTGTCGTCATCATCATCATCATCATCATCATCACCATCGTCACCACTGACAAAGTTGGATATAGCCCATGATGGCCCTAAATCACTGTTAGTAACTGAGTTTGATCTTGCGACCTTTACCTCCTGTGTGCTGCTGGATCCCAGGTCTGGGTCATCCATCACCCTTGCTTTATATGCAGCTGAAGTTCAGACCTAGGGCTTCACACGTGGTGTACAAACACCCTGCACTGAACTACATCCCATTTCTATTTGCTCAATTGAGTTGCTACTTTCTTTTGGAAGAAGTAATATTTAGATCTGTAGGAGGTAAGTGTGAGTGTCTGGCTTGTAGGTTTATTGAAATAATACCTTATTAGTAGATTTACTTAACAACTATAACCTCCATTTAAGAGCTGAGAGGACGACTTTCATACATGGATCTGCATTTTATTCTCAGCCCCCTCTGTAAAACTGGTAATGCATTTTAGCTCCATATAACAGGTAAGAAAATTGATGTCCAGTGACGATATAGAGAGAGACACAGGCTGTATCAGACATCCGCAAACTGGATCTTAGGCTCAAAGACCATCCCCATGACAGATTCCCCAAGGAAAGAAACCAGGAAGTGCCCTCTCAGGCTATGTCTGAGTGACCTTATGGACTCGGAGGAGGACAGGCCCAGTCTATGAGCATAGAGCTCTGCTTCAGTGGGTTTCCTGTCACTAGGAATACATGCTGCAGTGGAAGTCTAATGTTCACTTCCTCTGCTTCCGGAACCCAATGCCTTTCAGAGCAGGCTGACCTGCATTGCTACCTGAAAGCTACTGGTTCTGAGAAGCTCCGAGCAACATAAACAAGTGCTTTTGTTTTTTTAAGGCCGTATATAGCCCAAGCTAGCCTTAAACTCATTGTGCAGCTAAGAATGACCTTGAGTTTATGATCCTCCTTCCTCCAATTCCTCGTTGCTGGGACTGGAGGCACATACCATTCCACTCTGTTATATGGTTATATTCCTTGGGAGCCACTGGTCCAAGACTTCCCACATGTTTGTAGAGAAATACTCTATCACCTGACCTACATCCTCAAACCTGGCATAATGTTTGTACCCCTTACATTGACTTGTTTATTGACTTTCAAAAAATAAAACCAATCATTGTTTAGATGTATAAATCTCTTATTATCAGGCAGGTCTCTTGGCATGGTAAGTTTGGAAAATTAACTGGCCTTATATTAAAGTTAAGTTCCATTAGTATTCTAAAGAAAGAAACCTATATATGTGACCAAAGAGAGACATGCTAGGTGCCCAGTGCATAATAGCTTCCATTAGTGGGGGGATTATATAGAAAGGGAGACACATTGAGGCAATTCCACAGGAAGAGTGCCTTCCCACGATAAGTTCACATTAAGTCAGTTAGAGAAAATGGAGGCAATCAGGACCGAGATGGAAAGAAAGCAAGTACCTATTTCGAGGTTTTGCAGTGAAATTTCAGGCTGCAGAAGTGTCTAAGCAGTTAAGAGTTCTTACAGCTTCTGTAGCGGACCTAGGTTCTGTTCCCATCGTTCACATGTGGCAGCAGCTCCTAGATGCCTGTAACTCTAACTCCAGGGGATTTAATGTTCTATTCTGGCTGCCATGGGGACTGCGTGAATATTGTTCCCAAACAGAGAAGCACACATCCATCCATCCACACAAATAAAAATAAATTAAAAATTAAAGAAGGCCATGGAGCTGGAAAACTAGCTCTACAGTCAAGAGTCACACTGTCCTTGCGTAGGACAGGCTCCATTCTTAGCTGTCACCTGGTAGATCACAGCCATCCATAAGTTCAGTTCCATGAGGTCTGATGCCTTCTGCTGACTGTCGAGAGCACTGACCAAGCACATAGTTTACATAAATATACCCAGGCAAAAATATTCATGCACAAAATATACAAATCTACAAAAGTAAGTTAAAATATTTAAAAATTAAACAACAACAACAAAAACCCAACAGTGCTTTGGGGCTGTAAATGTAGGATTAAGGTAAAGGCCTTGCCTAAAATGCATGCAGCTTTGGGTTCATTCTCTACCCTGTTCCCCAATACACAAACACACCTGTCTCTGCTATGCCCTGTTATGGACTTATAAATATATATACAAGTACAAAAGTGTCTAGACAAATTCTAGCAGACACGTGCAGAGTGGGTAACGCTGATGGTCCGTCTCTCTGAGAGTGCTGGTCACCACTGGAAACTTTAGAACCACATGTGGTGTTGAATGTTTTATAGGAATGCAGTCATGTATTCAGAAAGAGAGAAAAAAGGCTGCCCAGTGGCTCAGTAGGTAAAAGAGAGCAGCTTGCCAGTCTGGAAATCATAATTCTGTCTTGTGAAAAGGGAGCGGTGAGAACAGATCCCACGTGTGCTGCTCGGAACATGCTCCCACCCATGGACATCCCACGCTGATGAAAACAAAGATGTTTAAAAGGAAAGTAGCCATTTGCTAAGCATTCTGGAAATCAAAGTCAGCAAACGTAAGCACAAGGGGCCCAGATAGCCTTTGGCGTCTCTGCTGCTTCTTTTTATTTTATCTTTGTATTTTGGAGGCAGAATATTGTTGTGGAGACCATCCTAGAATCCAGTTCCCGGGTTCTTGCCTCACCTCATGGGTGAAGAGATGACAGGGATGCAGGTTTTTACTTGTTACTTGTGAATAGATTTTTAATGTTTGGAGCCAATGTAGACTGACAGCAAGACAGCAGAATAGCAGATTCCCTGTCTGCCCCCACCCTCTCTTGCATGTGTACACACACACACACACACACACACACACACACACACACACGTGCGCGTGAGTGCAGAGCACTTGCTACAACTGTTGCACCTCGACACACATTGTCACTCAGTCCACAGTCTACACCAAGTGCACACTCAACACTGAGTTTGAAAAAATGAATAATGATGTTTGCGTGTGTGTGTGTGTGTGTGTGTGTGTGTGTGTGTGTGTGTGCTGTAGAGTGTCTTTTCATGTGACCATTTGACACCTGCAGAGCTTTCTTAGTGAGGAGTCTAAATTTTAACCCACTTTTATGATGAAGTGTTTTTGGTCTGTATACTTTAAGCATTCTGTGTGTGTCAGCTTCCAATTACTATGACAAAATGCCCAAAGGAAGAGGTTTAAAGGGGAGCAAAGGCCTTGTGCTCATTGTTAGCATTTCTTCTAGGCTCTGCCCAACAGTTACCTAGCAATAGCCAAGCATGTATGTGCCTGGCTTGCTATAAAAGGATTGTTCTCTCTCTCTCTTTCTCTCTTCCTCTCTTTCTCTCTCTCTTTCTCTCTCTCTTTCTCCCCACCCCCACCCCATCCCCTCTCTTTCTCTGCCTCTACTCCCTCACATCCCCCTTCTCATGTCCTAAATAAACTTCATTTATACTAGACCAGTCATATGACTGGTACATGGGTGGGTGGGTGGGTGGGTGGGGGATGCCTCAGCATGGGCCTTCTAAGGCACCCCTCCTGCCACATCTTGCCACCGCATTACAGAACGTATCAATGGTTTCAAAGGTTTCAGTCCAGATTGATGTCAGGATATTTTGAGGCTGGGATGGTAGAGGATTCTGGTCCCTTCACAGTAGGCAGGAGTCACAGACAGAGAAGGGAAAAAGGACTGGAGACAAGAAACTCTTCACACTCACTCGCCCTGAGGATGACCTCCTCTGAGTAGGCCCTACTTCTAAGTGGCCCATGAAGCTATAGCCTCATGCTTGATTAATGTGTGGATAAGAGAGGTCCTCATTCAAGTACCTCATGATGGCCTCTGATCTCTGGACACTGCTGTACTGGGGACCAAGGATCTAACACATGACCCATTAGGGGACACTCCAGATTTGTATCCAACAGATGTTGCATTTGACCAGCATCTGCTGCAGAACAGAAGCATCTAATTGTAATCAGATCAGGCATAGTAATCCTTTATTCTACAGATTATATCTCTCTCTTTTGTGCTGCATTAAAAATAAAATCACCAAACTCACTCGGTGCTATCACGTTTTCTCTCAAATTATGTTTTGATAGTTTTCTACTCTCCATGTAGCTCTGTGATCCTTTGAGAGTACTGTTGGACTAGCTCTGTGATGGTTTGAGAGTACTGTAGGAGCTGTCTATAGAATATGTTCATCGTTGTTTTGTGTTGTTTCATTAGTTTTGCATGAGGATGTTCAATTGTCCCAACACTATTTGTTAAAAGATCATGTGCCCTCACCTCCTACCCCTGTCAGGGATCTGTTAAGTTATATGGGTCTATCTCTGGGCATTCATTTTAGTTCCACTGATAGATTTACCTGTTTTTGTTGTTTGTTTGTTTGTTTGTTTTTACTAAACCACATGATTTTGATTAGTTTTCTGTCATCTCAAAGTCAGACAGTTCCGGTTGTCCATCTCCGCTCCCGTCTCTCGTTCTCATATTGGCTACTCTCACGTCTTTGTACTCCCCCCTCCCTTGTTTATCTCTGTGCAGCAGTGAGGCTTTGGGTCCCTTGTCACCATGCATGGTGTTAGCTTTAAAACTAGTTATTCTTCATTAAGGCAAGGAAGGCCTTTTTAAAATTCATAGTTAAACTACTTTTAGTCATAACACAGTGTTAGGTTCTGTTGAATGCTCTCTATACATCAGTGGATATGATTGCATGATTTTTCTTCCCTAGCCAGCTTCCGTGATATATTATACTAATTGATTCTTGTATGATGAATGGGTCCTGAGGACCTGGGATAGATCCCACTTGGTTCTGTACACGACACTTTTTATAGATTGTAGGATTTTACTTGCTGTTGTATTGTTTTGTTTTGTTTTCAAGACAGGGTTTCTCTGTATAGTGTTGGCTGCCCTGAAGCTTACTTGGTAGGCTAGGCTGGCCTCTTACTCATGGAGATCTGCTTGCCTTGCCTCGGTCTCCAAAGTGCTAGAACTAAAGGTGTGTAGCACCAAGACCGACTGGCTAATGTTTTACGATATTTTCGTATCTACAATCATGGTAGATAGTGGCTGAGGATTTTCACATCTAGACTCATGACAGATACTGGCCTATAGCTCTGTCTCCTTTTCATTCCCCTCTATCTCCTCCTCCTGTTCTCCCTTGTCCTACCCCTCTTGCTCCTAATTCTCCTCTTCCTCTTCCTTTTCCTCCTATTTTTAAATGTTATCTTGTGCCAAAGGCTATTTTAAGAACAGAATATGTGCTTTGGTTCTGTTACACCTTACTTGCCTGAGCAAAATGCCCTAATGCAGCATCAGAAGACTGGGGCTCTCCCGTAGGTTGTTCACACGTAGGGCAGACCACAGATCAATGATCACTCTTGCACAATAACTACCAAGTCATGAGAAATGTATAGGAAATCCTCACTGAATCAATTCTGTTATACTAACTTTTCAGTAATCTTGTTTCAAAACTTTACAAGTTAAAAGCAAAGAGAAAGGTGAGGTTCAGAAGGTGGCACGCTGCAGAACACTCTGATGAAGAAAATGAGATTTAAGAACATGAGTCATGGTTGTGGGCTCACTTTACAGGCAATGAAGATCAAGAGAGTTTGGATTCTAAAGTGACTTGTGTGAGGACTCCCAGGAGTGGACAGGGACATCCCTAGGCTGTACTCAGGGCAATAGAAAGGAACCATGAACCTATGAGGTAGGTAGGAGATATGCAGTCATGTCTGTTGGTTTGTGTCTGAAACTTCAGAAAGTCCTTGTCCCAAGCAGGCAATACTGCCGTGAGCACCATAGAATGTGTAGGAGTTAGGACCAAGTTGGAAGAGGTAGGTCACTGGAAGCTGAGTTCTTAGCATAATAATATCTCTGGCTCTTTGTGTCCATGCTCTCTGCTTCCTGGCTTGACAATCAGTGAGCAATGCACTGGAAGCTGAGTTCTTAGCATAATAATATCTCTGGCTCTTTGTGTCCAAGCTCTCTGTTCCTGGCTTGGCTATCAGTGAGCAGTGCACTGGAAGCCTCAGCCACCAAGGAATGGGAGCTACCCTGTTCTGTTTTTCTCACCAGGAGAGACAGAGATTCCCTTCAACTGTGAGCCCAAACAAGTCTTTGTCCCTTTAGTTGCTCTGTCAGAGAGGAGAAAAGCAGCTAACACACGGGTAACATTTAGTTTACTGCATCTCAAATTGTTCTGTACCTTTATTTTATTAAAACTTTATTTCCCAGTTAGTATTTCTCAGTAGGATTGCCATATGTTCAGTACTGTAATTATGCAGCCCTGGGTTTTAGCTGTCTCTCTGGGAAAATGAAAAAAAGAAAGGAAGCAAGAGGAGTGAATGTGAGGATTAAGATTTAGACTTTTTAAAACTTAGAACTTTATATACTTATGTCTCAAAATTGATTTTCCAGCGAACACCTAGCCATTATGCAGGTGAGTGTGTGATACCTCATATACACATGCTGCGCCAGGCCAGCACACTGTACACCTGCTGAGCATCTGCATGTTTACTTGTAAGTTAGCACTTGGATAGTTAGAGTCAGATATGCCTATGATTCCTCTCTTAAATTTTGCCACAGAAAAGAGGCTTAGTTTCAATATAATGGTCCATATGTGGACCATAGAACATATTCAAACAGAAATGATCCATATTTTCAAATTTTCTATTCAATTGTTGAAAATTATTATTGTTATTGTTTTTAAGAAGAAAATATAATAAATAAGCATTTTATGAATAATAAATAGAAACTATAACTATACTTCATCTAGAATCCTTACCACTTTCCCTACTCCCATAAGAATGTCAGCAAAGGACGCTCTCAGTGTCCATGGAAGTTCTATTTCACTATGGTAGCTTCTCCTTATGTGTGGCATAGAGAAAAAAGCCCTGGCAATCAGAGAGACAGCTCTAGATGGTCCTCTGTGACTTGCTAGCTATGTATAAACCCAGATCTAATTATTTTATCTCTTGATATGCTCTTCAGAACCTGGAGATTATAAGGCTAGAGTGGTGGTGGGCACTGGTCATCCCAGCACTGTGGAGGTAGCAATAGGAGGACTGGGGGGTTCAAGGCCACCCTCAGCTACATAGCCACTTTGAAGCCATTCTGGGCTACCTGAAACCCTGCAAGAAAATCTAAAGCCAGAGGGATGGAGAGATGACTCCATCCATGGCTAAGGGTGCTCATTACTCCAGAGGAACTGAATTCTGTTCCCAGAACCCATGTCACACAGCTCACAAGAGATGTCACTCCAGTTCTAGGAGATCCAACGCCTGGCAAATGTATGTCACATTTGCACATGTATGCAAATGTAACATACATTCACACAGACATACACATGTACATATAAAATTAATAAATAAATAAATAAGTGATGTTTTAAAAGCCAGACAAATGTGGCTTAGTGGGTGAGTGTGTGGTAATGTGAATATGCTTGGTCCTTGGGAAATGGTACTATTAGGAGGTGTGGCCTTGTTAGAATAGGCATGGCCTTGTTGGAGGAAGTGTGTCACTTTCAGCTAACTGTGAAATCCATTCTCCTGCTGCCTTTGGATTGAGATGTAGAACTCTCAGCTCCTCCAGAACCATGTCTGCCTGGATGCTGCCATGCTTCCCGCCATGATGAAAGTAGCCTGAACCTCTGAAACTGTAAGCCAGCCCTGACTAGATGTTCTTTTGTATGAGAGTTAGCTTGGCCATGGTGTCTCTTCACAGCAATAAAACTAAGACAGAGTGCTTGCTAATAAGCCGAGGACCCACATGGTGAAAGAACAGAGTTGACTATTGAAACTTATCCTCTGACTTCTGAATAAACAAGTAAATAGATGATTAATAAATACATGTGTCTAATTTTTTTTTTTACAAAACAAAAGAGGAAAACAAATAAAAAGGAACTGCATGTTATAATTCTTGCCTTTAAAGGGTTCTGTTTCATTGATAGCAAAAGAAATAACCACTGAGCAACTTGATAGGTAAACAGAAGTCCCCAGCATGGTGTTTGCCCCACTGTGTGCTCCGGGTTGGAATGCCTCCTCTCCATCTGCCGACAGTGTGCTGTTAGGCTATTTGTTTTGTAAACACCAAACAATATTATAACAGGTTTAAGAAAATGTAGGATGCATTATAGATGGCTTGAAAGGGTTTATTCCGTGTTTTCTAACCCTTATTTGAGCACAGATTTCCTTTAGTCTCTAGAGAGCATAAATTAATGGTTCTAGAGAACTCAGTTTGGGGAAAACTGGGCCAGGAAATGGAGAAGTCTGGGTAATGGCTTTAAAGCTCCTGAGAACAGGGAAAACTTAGGAAAAAAATTAGGGACAGTTTCTGTAGCCATCCATTCCCATAAGGATTCCCTCCCTTTTCCAATTAGAGGCTGGGTCCCTCAGAGGAAGGCTGCAGACTTTCCCATCAAAGTACCCCTAAGCAAGGGACAGTGAGCAACGATTTTATCAAGAAAGCCCACAAGAATCTCCCATGTTACTCCAAAAGACATCTGTTTGTTTAAAGATAGAAATAAAAAGTATTTAATTATTAAAAAGTAAGTGGTATGTATAATGTGTATCTGCACGCCTGTGCATGTGTATACAAACTTTTTTTCTGGTCAAATTTATGTTTCTGAAGGATATGCTACTTAAAAAAGTATTTGTGTGTGTATTTTGGGGAGAGAGGGAGAAACAGAGAGAAAGTGCACGCGCGCGCGCACACACACACACACACACACACACACACATACTCGTGTTAGTATAAGCACATGTATGCACGTCAGATTACAATGTCAGGAGTTGTTTTCCTCCAATACTAGATCCTAGGATTGAACCTCAGTCACCGGGTTCACAGGACAAAATTTTTGCTCAGTGAGACCTCTCATTAGGCCATGATGTACTTCTTTTGATATTTATAGAATCTATGAAACTAATTCTCTAGTGTAGTTCACATGGTCCTGGGATGAGGACATGTATTGAGGCCTTAGGTCAGTCAGCAAACACATGTCAACTGCCTATATTCATCTAGGTACTGCTTTAAGGACTGGTCAAAAGAGGAGAGAGAATATTTGCCTTTAAGAACTCTTATTATCTTTTTTGGATTTGTTTGGGGAGTATGAAGAGGAGAGAAGAGATACAGTCAATCAACTTATGCCATTGTATCTCAGTTTCAGGACCGAGGACAGGCGAGAATGGTGTGACAGATGAATACTTGAAGCATCAGGGGAGGCTTTCTGGAAATGAGCCATTCTGGTTGAAATCCAACGTTACAGTGTGATTTTTTTTATGTACCTCAAAATTTGTGAATTGAAATCCTAAAACTCAAAGTCATGAAAGTGGAGCATTTGAGGACATCGTTAGAGTTCAGGGGTTCTCATGAACAAGATCAGTGTTCTTAGAGAAATGGATCAAAGAGCTTCCTTCACAATTGCTGCCATCTGAGGGCACTACCTGAAGGTTTCATGTTTGGACCAGGCGAAGGGTTCTTACTAGACACCAAACCTTCTGCATTAGGATTCCAGCCCTTCTAGCCTCCAGGATTATTAGAAATAGAAGTGTGTGTTTGTAAGTTTCCGAGTCTGTGATGTTCGGTGATAGAGACTGATAAGAAGGATGCCTCATGATGTCACAGAGAAGATCTTCCTAAGACAAGGACTGAGAATGTGTGAGAGCACAAGGTGGAGATGTGCCCTGGTCTGGCCTTTTCATGTGTTTGCTCATAACAGACTTAGCAGGTGTGAGGCCTGATGTACGGTTTGTTTCAGAAACTCACCCCAGAAACATCAAGAAAAGCTATGCAAAAACTGTCGAATAGATTTTGATATGGAAAAAATTATACCCACTTCAGTCCTTTTAACACAGTGTGCTCAAAATTTCCCAAAGACTTTCCATCGCCGTAGGATGAAAGGATATGTCTCATGTGGCTGTGAAATTCAGTCCCTGCCCACCCTGACAAGCCCCAGAAGCCTCCTTGTTTACTCGTCTCAAGCACAAGGGTCTCTCTTTGCCCTCTCTCAGAAACTCCAAGTCACCCACACAGAGCCTTCCCTAATATTTCTTGCCTCTTTCTGGAATTTACTTCATACTTTCATATTTTTTGCATTGTTTACTTGTTGGTTTGTGTGTGTGTGTGTATGTGTGTGTGTGTGTGTGTGTGTGTGTGTGTGTGTAAGAATCTGTCCTTTCTGTCTATCAGATTTGTTCTGCAGATTGAACTCATGTCTTCAGGACTGGCAGCAAGCATCCTTCTCCCCCAAGCCTACTTGCCATCTTTCCTTCAGAGTTTATTTTATCATCACTTGAGCTCAGCTGATACTCATTTGCTTGTTATTTGTCTCTTGTGCTAGGTTATAAACATAAATGTCCTGGGGCTTTACTTGGTCTTTTCTGTTTAATTCTGTATTGCCAGGTTCTAGACTATTACATGATATTTAAGAAATGCTTGGAAAGGATTTGGCTGAATAAACCAGGGAATGATTCATTTTAGATTTATATGACTCACAATAAGTATTTCATGTTCAGTCAAAACATACTAGGATAGGAAGCGTCAGAGCCAAGAACGTCACCGCTCGTATTCAAAGACCCAAGGAGAGAAGTAGAGGCAATCTCAAGGGAATCTTTTCAAAGAGCATGTGTTGTCATGAGGGGAAGGACTCCAGTGTATAACGTGGGTTTAAGGAAAGGAGAAAAGTAAGCAACGTGGTTGTCAGAATTAGAGTGTAGACCAACATTCTTAAGCTCTACTCTACATCAGAATCCAGCAGGGAATGCTTAAAACTAAAACTTTTCAAGGTCATAGACATAAAATCAGAATATCCTAGGACAGGACCCAGGTATCATTGATTAATTCCAAGATTTGGACAATTCAATTTGTTTATTACATTTATTTATTTGTTTTATTGTTTATTTATTTATTTCTATGTATATCATACACAGACACACATGCTATGTTACATGCATGGCATGGTGTGCACATGAAGGTCAAAGGAAAACATAAAGAAGTAGATCTTCTTCCAATGTGTGGATCAGCCTTGGTGGTAAGTGCCTTTGCCCACTGAAACACTACACTGGCCCAGTTCTGGAAAACTGAGAGTCAATGTACTCAGATTTGTGGCTTAAAAATATGGGGCCTAGACCGACAGCTCAGGAATAGTCGGTCAATCTGTTAGACATGCAGAATGGAATCAACAGCTCTATGCCAGCCTACTGAATCAATATCTACACTTGAACAAGATCCAGGGGATTTGCATGTATTTTACAATCTAAGACATGCTAATACAGACCACAAGGGCACAGCTGGGATGGAGAGAAGGGCATTTGTTTTCAATATCCAGAGATGAATCAGAGAACAGTAAAGCTACTATGATCTCTGACTCTGCTGCAGATTAGGCCAAGAGCGGGGGAACGGGGATGGTGGGAGGGGCTGTGAAAATGGACAACATGGCTCTGACTCTAGCGGGAGGACAGTTAATGGAACAGAGGTACAGGCATCATTAAATGTCATGTGTGGCAATTTGTAGGAGACAGGATTGGAAGGGTAAGTGAGTTCTCAACTGTACACTATCCCAGTCAGTGATGGAACAGGTATATTTTGGGCTCATATTGGCAGGGTCGAAATTCTCAATAAGCTCTAAAAGAAAGCGCTGGGGAAATGCTTTACCTGCCCTGCAAATGGTTGCAGGAACCCAAGTAAAAAGCTTTGGAGGAGCAGTATACACCTGTTCATCTAACACCCCATGGCAAGCAGAGACAGCACAGTCAACCCAAAGCTCACAGGGCATCTGCCCTAGAGTGTGCAGCAGAGCAGAAACAAGAGAAGCCATGCTCAGCAAGAGGGAAGCTGAGAAGCAATTCCCCAAACGTGTCCTTCGTTCCGTACACACGCCATAGCCCATGCATACCTCCACTGACACACACACACACACACACACACACACACACACATGCCATAGCACATGCACACCTCTGCTCACATACACACACGCACACACATAGGCACACACACACACATGCCATAGCACATGCACACTTCTGCTCACATACACACACGCACACACACTCTCACACACACACACACCATAGCACATGCACACCTCCACTGACACACACACACACATAGGCACACACACACACACCATAGCACATGCATACCTCTGCTCACATCTACACATAAATAAATATCTTTTTAAAGCAATAATAATGTGAAGATAGTGCTAAAGTGGGGATACACGGCATTTCCCTTGGTTCTTCAAAATGAATGTATCCATATACACCAGTCTCTGATACTAGCTCACATGGTTTTTTATATTACTCACTGGAATATTTAAAACATCTAAGATTAAGCGAACACACAGAAGCAAGCAGATTGAACAGTGCCTTGTTTGGTTAGCTTGGCTAAGATTCTGTCAAATTATTTTCTTAAGAAATATAAATTTTATTTCCATACCCATAGCAAAACTTACTTCTTTTGACCCTTCATATAATTATTTCTTACAATTATGAATTTTAGAGTTGTGAAGCCCTTACTTACTATAAAGTACTAGTGTATTAGAAAGTTCCTTTAAGCTGCTGATCAAATTTAATTCATCCTTCACATGCATGCAACTTCCTGTTAGACGAGTGTGCAAGTTTCTCTGTGAAGAGTTAAGAATCTGGCAAAGCTGCCTAGAAAGAAACATGAAGCCCAAGGTGTCTGATTAGCAACAGAAATGGTCCCTTTTCCTATTTAGAAGGTATTCTACCCTGGCATTCTAAGTTTTGAAAATTATGGTTGAGCTGCTAACATGTAAATCCTAAAGTTGATGAGGCGGAGTCAGGCTCTGAGCTTAGTGCAGTTTTCTTTGTCTGTGTCTCTCTGTCGGTCTCTGTCTGTCTGTCTGTCTGTCTGTCTGTCTGTCTCTCTCTCTCTCTCTTTTTCTCTCTCTCTCTCTCTCTGTGTGTGTGGGTGTCTCTGTCTCTCTCTCTCTCTGTCTCTCTCTCCCTCCATCTGGGATTGCCCATGGCAGAGGGCAGAGGGAGCTGTCCAGTTTGGGGAGGATGAGAACTCAGAGTCTAAGCCCTCAGCTCTGCCTTACTTACCTTTCTTCTCTGTCCTGCCCATCTCTCCTTGTAGATGTCACCCAACAACATTCCATCTGTCCTCGTCATGGTAACCTCGTGCCAGGCACTAGGAAGATGGTTCCGTACATAATGTACCTGCTACACAAATGTGAAGACCTGAGTTTGAATCCTAGCACTGATGAAAAGGACAGGAATTACCACACATCTTAACCCCAGGGTTGGGCATGGACAAAGAAGGACCTCTGAGCCCTCCAGCCAACCAATCCAGCCAATAGGTAGGCTCTGGGTTTAGGAAGAAACCTGTATAGAAGGTTAGGTAAATGAATACTATGAGCCACCCAAGGTTAACCTCTGACTTCCATATGTGTATGCATAGGTGAGGGCACTCACATACACGTGCATATGCACATGCGCACACACACATGCACACACACACACACACACACACACACACACGGATATAAGATCTTTGTATCAAGTCTACTTCTACTAAACTATGCTGATGGCATTTTTCAGGTATGCATTATTATGTTGGCATGAGTACATATGTATGCATATGAATGTCTATGTGTAACAAATTTATAAAAATATTCATTGTATTCAGCAGTAGGAAGCATGCTTTATATTATGACCCAAACTTATCCATTTATGTGTATGTATTTATTTAACCAAAAATATTTATCTATTAGCTATTCTATTCCAAGGCTTCCTTTGTTCTATTTGATAGGGAAAGAGAAGTGGATGTGTTATTTATATTCTTAACACGAAGTTTAACTTTACCTAATAGTGTTACACAGCCTAATATATTCTATTCCAATCTAATATTTCCACTTTTTCAATAATCCATTCTCTCCCCCTTTTCAGAGAAATACTGCTTATGACCCACTAAATTGATTTAACAATGTGCTTCAGGGTACCAACCATTAGTTTGAAAATATTGTCTTAGATAGTGTCGGATCTGATTTTATAAGTTAGGGGGATATGTTTGTTAATCCCTGTAGGCATTTAATATTATATACCTAATGCCAAGAAGAAATGCAGAGTTGGGCTCTGTGTGGGGGGAGTATTTTTCTTCCTTGAAGCTTATATGAGTCACCCTTTGTGTTTATTACCAATTACTTTCCAAATAACCTTAATATCTTCTGCAACCAGAAGTCAATAAATGAAGCGTTGACCCTATGTCTAAGCTGTCAAAGTCTTAAGAGAAATGTGTGAACTTGTGGTCTCTCTTGCATGATAAATTCTACTGTAGACCCTCTCTACCTGGTAGACATAAGGCTAACTTCCTTCCTGAACTCTCTAATGAGTCTTGTGAATGATATACAGTCTCTGATGAAGGTTCTATCTTCTAAGTGCTTCAGCATTAGCTAAGAGACATCATGATATTTCCTTGAGAGGTATAGAAATTTAATATAACATCTGAATATTTGTAAGTAGTGTCCCACCTAAAACTGTGTTGTCATACCTGAGGTTCTGACACATGGCACCATTTGATTGGCAGGGGCTGAAGTGCTGGATAATGGAAGTGAGAATTCCCTTCAACTTGCCTGGGCTAGAGACTGATTCTATGGAAGAAATAGCTGATCTAGTCTTATAATGAGTCCAGGTTCTCGCTTGTTTATACAATAGGATGATATAAAAATATATAGCACAGACTATTACATGGGTAGCTACATAGATAGCAACAATAGTAACTCCATAGGCATAACGCTTGAGCCCTGGAACATAGGCAACTCTCAGGACATGACAGGGCACGATCAGAATTAGGAGTCTAAACGGTAGCTGAGTTGCTTCTGGGGTCTCTCACTGCTCCGCGTTCTGAATTGATCTCACTACAAGAAGGTTGACTTTGACACTTCTCAGTGAGTCCCCCTCCGTCCGGCTGTGGTGACAAAGAGTCCATTCAATTCTCCGTCTATCTCCATTCAGAATAAGGCAGAGGATCTTGGGAAAGGTTGATTAATCTTTTGAGCCTTAGAGTTTTCATGGGGGAAATGGATGTGCTCATTGTTTATGCTAGTGAGGTTGTTGTAGGGGTCCGTAAAATAGTGAGTGTAAAGTGCTCTGTGGAATTCCAGGACCCAGCAAACTTTCAGTAATTTATGGGTATTACTATCACTATTATACCTAACGATTTCCTGACCTACCTCAGTGCCCACCCCAGGCCTGAGAAGCCCAACTCCATAGAGGCCTGCCTTTCTTGGATACACTCAAGAGGTGGTACAAAGCAGTTACTCTGACATAGGGAACCTTTAATAAAGTATCTACAGTGCAGATTATGGGGAAAGAGAAAGTCATTAAGGGCACCAAGCTGGTTGAATAAATTGGATGTATATACTGAGTGTTGTTTTTTTTTTTTTAATGGTCATGTGCTTTTATTCTTAGATGTGCTTTGGGAATATGCTTTTAGTTTGCATGACTTCTGAACCCATTACCCATTTCTAGAGTAATAATAATAATAATAATAATAATAATAATAATAATAATAGCAATAAGCGTAATAGCTAACATTTACTGAAAATTACTAAGGGTACTACAGAAGCCTTTGAAGTAGGATATGCATCTGGCTTGGTATCATGGCAATGATATTGAAGCAAAAAGAGGGGAGCTGTCCCCTCCCCTTATTTTTAACTCAGCTCTCTCCACCTACCCACCACCCTAGCTCTTCACCATTCCGCTGCTCACAGATCTGTAAGTCATCATTAAAGTGTGTAACTGCCAATTTTCTTTTCCTACTGGGAAAATATAGGTACCGATGCTTTCATTCACACATCAGCAAATATTTATAAATGCTTGCTCTGAGGTCCTGGTCAAAGGATTCAGGTAGAACATTCGCACGTGAATCACATAGTCTAGTAACTTAGAGAGTTCCTGGGTCTACTCCCACCACCAATCAGGATCTTTTAGCTAAGTACCCCCTTGTGCCAGATTTTACATGGTTTTTTTTTTTGTTTGTTTGCTTTAAGTTTTTTACATTTCTCTCTCCCTCCCCGCCGTCAGTCCTTACGCACACATACACACACAAATACACACATACACGCATACACACACACATACACATACACACACAAACACACACCATGTGTATATATACATGTCTATAACATATGCCTTGGTACAGCTGTGGCTATCAAAGGACAATCTGCAGAAATAGGTATTCTCCTTCCACCATGTGGGTTTCATGGATCCAGTTCATGTCATCAGGCTTGATGGATGTGGTCCTTAGTTGCTGAGCCATCTGACCAGTTCACTTGTCCTGTTTCATATCTCATATCAAAGCACAGTTGCTTATTAAAGCAATAATTCTCTGTAGTAAATCTTGAGTATTGTTTGCTGTCTTTGGTAGTTGGCAGCTGAAGTATGGATGAGGTGGAAGTTCATTGGAGCTCCCACTGATGGACTTTGTAATAGTGTTTGGTCTCTGTGTTTTGAGTCTCATGTTCTCAAAGCCTAAAAGGATTTCTGATTGTTTAGGAGGTGTGCCATTTTGGATAGTTAACTGTGTCAGAGTGGAAAAAGACAGCTGAGATTGCCACCAGCTAGTCACTCTTCAAAGCCAAATGAAAGAATGAGATTCCTTGCTGATAGCTTTTAAACAAAGAACTTTCATCTATGTAGACTCCACAGCTCAGTGTGTACAAGTGGGGATGCTCTTTCTAAATAAGGTTTATTTTAAAGATGGATTTAAAGATGGTTTGAATGTAAATGTTCCCCCAAAGTTCATGCATTTAAAGTTAGTCCACAACAGGTGGTACTGTTTTGGGAAGTCTGGGAACCTTGGAATTGAATGCTAGCTACAGAAGGGAAGAGCTGGACTTAAGGTTAAAGATGGTACATTGATTTCTGGTTCTGCCTTGAGTTATCTGGTTCCTTATTTGCTGTAATGTGAGGCGACTCAGCTACAAGCTCTGATCACCCCAGGTGCTTTCCTTAACACACTGGGGTCTCCTGAACAATGAGCCCATATAAATCCTTCCTCCCTTAAGCTGCTTCAGGCACAGGAGCAAGGAAAAGAGACTGGTGGATGACAACCGTCAAGAGGCTTGGGCAGCTGGGCGAGCTGGTATTTGAGTGCCGACCTGTCTACGTTGGTGGTTATGTGCTTCGTTTTCTAGGTAAAACCACTCCAAGGAATGCGACAATAATATAAAGAAAAGGTCCAGTGTCAGTCTGTTCTTGAAGCACATTGGGAATGTCTCCTCTGAAAGGCTTAGACAGTCCAAGAATTGGCTTTTTCTAAAGAATGAAATGAAGCTCAACTCTCAGGAAGTCGATTTGACAGCTCTGCAGTTTGTTTCCCTGGGTGAAATATTTCTGTTGATGGCTGCTCCATTCCATTCTGTCAGGCCTAGAGGACACTGACAGGATAGCATGTTTACTATGACGATGTCCTAGTCACTAAGCCTACAAGGAAAATAAGGAGGGACAATACATACTAACTTCTCAGTCATGCCAGAGACTAAGAGTTTCAATATTTTCATGATCAAAATGTATTTCTATAAACAGGGGCAATGAAATTTAGTGGAGGAAGGGAAGGAGGAAGGAGAGGGAAAAGAAGAGGGGGCATGGAGGGAGAGAGGAGGGAGAGAGGAGGGAGAGGGAGGCAAAGTGAAGAAATCAAATGCAAGTGGGGGAGTGGGAAATGTTCTGCATCTCCCACTAACCTTTCTACCTTCCTCATTAGTCACAAGTCTGTCTTGCCTCATTCAGGACTATATTACAGCTTATAGTGTTTGAGTATGTAGGTGTGAGACAAGGTCTCATTTGGCCCATGTTGGCCTCAAACTTGAGCTTGCTCTGTAACTACAGATAACTTCTGATCTGCCTTCCAAGAGCTGAGAAAAGAGGCAACCACCACCATTTCTGTTTTAAGTAGTGCTGGGGATTATGCATGCTAGGCAAGTTCTTGACCCACTGAATGGCACCCCAACCCTGAGTCATCTTTTCCTTTTCACTCTCTCTGGTTTCTGTTTCTTTATTCTTTGAAGGATGACGTGTGTTTTGTGTCAGTGTGAAGGTGACTACTGTATTACAGAGAAAAATGTCCTGAACTACCCCAAAACATGAAGTATTGTATTGACATTATTTCCAGAGATGCCTCCTAGCTTCCCAGAATCCAGCTAAACTGCGAGCTTAATGATAGATACAGAACAACAGTGTTCAAAAGGAACACCTCAACCGGCTCATTCAGTCTCTCCTATTGTATGGAATTAGATCTCCTGGCTCAGAGGCATTAAGTGACTTTTGAGGGTGTCTTAGTTAGGACTTTATTGCTGGGAAGAGACACCATGATCATGCCAACTCTTATAAAGGACAACATTGGGGCTGGCTTACAGTTCAGAGGTTCAGTTCATCATGGTGGGAAGCATGGCAGCATGCAGGCAGACATGGTGCTGGAGGAGTCAAAAATTCTACATCTTGATGCGAAGGCAGCAGAAGGAGAACTGTCTCAACACTAGGGATAGCTTGGAGCTTGAGCATATAGATAAGACCTCAAGGCCAGTCCCCGAAGTGACACACTTCTTCCAACAAGGCCACACCTCCTAAGAGTGACCCTTCCCATGGCCAACCATTCTAACACATGAGTCTATTGGGGGCCAAAGGATTCAAACCACCACAGAGGGTCACCCAGATTTTATGACAAGGCTTTTAGTTTTTTCCTATCATATATTTGTGTATTGACTTCTGAATTACACTTCAATAATGTTGTTTTCTTTTAATTTCTCTGCTAAAACTGGGCGTGCCTAATCTGTGATCAGTGTGTCCACCAGTCTTACAACTTTTACAATTAGATAGCTGCGTTAGTTCCCCAGGTTTACCAATAGAAATGCTACAACTGGAAATGCATTCCCTTCAAGTTCTGTGTGCTGAAAAGTTAGAGACCAAGGAGGGGATGGGTACGAGCAGGTTCTTCTTGACGCATCTGGGAGTACCTCTTTGGCACCTTTGCTTAGCTCCTAGCTACAGTGTGTAGTCCTTGTTTTTCTTTGGTTTAAAACTGTGTCACTCAAATCTCTGCCTGTGTTGTCATTTGCCCAATCTATAGTCCTGGGGGAGGGGAGCTTTGTGCTTTCAATGTCCCTTCCCTTAAAAAGATACAACCCAATTAGATACAGAGCCCATTGTAATCAAACCTTATTTTTATTTGATTACAGCTACAGAGAGCTAGTTTCCAAACAGTCATGTTCTTGGATCCTGGAGTCAGAACTCACCACAGTTGAGTCTGAGGTATCCTGTAGAGGCTTCTGTTTTGAGTACCTGTACCCACACTGTTGGCAATATTTTGGGAATCTGGAGAACCCATAGGAAGTGGGGCCTGACTGGGTGAAGTTGGTCACTTGGGGTGAACTGGAATATTCTGTCACATGCCTTCCTGCCTAGTCTCTGGCTGTGAGTTCCAGCCTCTGCTTCCTCATCTGTCACCATCTGTGAGTCCCAGCCTCTGCCCCTCATCTGTCACCACCTGCTGCCATGGGTGAAGCTGCTCCGTCTTGTCTTCTTGGTATGATGTACAGAAACTGTTTTAAGTCATGAGCCGAAGTAGATTTGCCCTTCTTGTTACTGTCACATATAAAGATGGCCAAAAATAATGTAAGCTCACTAACTCTGAACCTGGACATATCTTTTTGAGGGATACAAGCCAACCTACAATAACAATCTTCTGGAGTCACAATCAGGGTGGTTGAAAAGAGCCTCACCAAAGTCTTCGCCAACTGACTCTATGTCTGTCACTAGTATCAGTGAATTTTGAAATTTCCCAGTGGAGGAAACAGATGCTCTAAATTCTACAATACTTATTATATTACTTACTTTTCTATTGCTGTGATAAACATCATGACCAAGGCAACTTATGAAAGGGAGGTTTTTTGGGGTCTTCCAGTTTCAGAGGGGTAATAGTCCCCCTTCATTGTAGAGAAACACTGCTCATTCGGGTTGAAGTCTGACGTTACTGGAAATTCCTGAGCTTGGTGCCAAGTGGGGACTCCCTTTAGCAGCAAGGCTTCTCCTTCTCTGACTTGTCCCCAAACCCTACACTCTCTACCTGCAGAGTGTCACTTAGCCCTGGTTAGGTCACAGGCTCAGCTTCCTTTCTCCCAATAAGAACCCGCTCAGCAAGCACCTGAGGTTCCTGGAACACCTCCCACATGCTAATGAGCCATCTCATTAGCCTTCAGTCAATGGCTTCTGCCCACCCTGGATATTTAAAGCCCTCCCCCAAAACTATATAACCCTTGATTCACCCTAAATAAAGTTGACCTATCTCTCAGAAGCTGATCCTAAATGAGGTCATTTTGTCCCTACTCACGGGCCATCTGAAACCCTCATCATTTCTCTGCTCCCTTATTCCTCTTGGGCCGGTGGCCAATGACCCCTGGCAGAAGGGAGACCCACACTCCATCAACATCCTAGTGAGGAAGCACAGAGCAAGCAAGTACCACAGGTGCTGACAGGAACAGCCAAGGGCTCTCATCACAAGCAGCAAGCAGGAAACAGAGAGAAGAAACTGAGAATGGTATGTGGCTTTTGAGACCACAAAAACCAGTCTCCGGTAACATACTTCCTCCACCCAGGCCATACCGCCCAGTCCTATGCAAACAGAGCCACAAACCAGGAGCAATTGTTTAAGTGACCAAGCATGTGGGGACATTTCATCCCAACTCTCAGACTTGCTGTCTATTCTTACACATTGCCCACTGAAAGAGCCACCTTCTCCTGCTGTCTGTCGTCACTGTCACTCTGTTGTTACTAACTTAGCTCTGGTTGAAGCCTTTGGTTCAAAGTTGCTCTCATTGACTCTTATGTCGGCCTGAAATTGTCCCTGCCTATCCGAAGCATAAACAAAGGTGAAACACCAGATCAGTGTTACGCCTGCAGAAATGAAGAACTGGTTCCTTGTCAGACCCATGACTGATTCCGAATCAGACTCTGCCTTCTCAAAAGATTATCAGTAATGTTCCTCAAGTGGGAAGAGGCTGGTGAGGTTCAGAATAAACTGACTGTCACTTACCCAGGCCCCTAGTGGGTCAGAAGGGCTCACAGTCTTTTAAATTCTGCCCTATCCAGATTTCGTAAATGACTTGAATTATGAATGTGAAATGAGATATCGTGTCAGAAGCATCACAAAACCAGCAAGGATGTTGTCAAAGATTATTGCATAACCTGGGAAGGCACGTGTGTTATAGCGTACATTGAAAATGCAGAGCCAGAACCAGAGTGTGTGTGAGGCCATACACACTACATCAGTGCAACTGGACAGTGCTAAGTCGTCATTTCTCACAGCTCCTTTTTGTGATGGCCTATTTCCTACAACAATACTTATTTGATCTGAAATAAGGAGGTAAAATCTATTTATACATATGCTCTTTCTTCTCTGTGTGTAGTAAGTGTGTGTGTGTGGTTGTATGTGTGTAGTGTGTGTGTATGTATGTGGGGTGGGTGTCTTTCTTGATGGTTTTTCATCTTATTTTTTTAAATATTTGTTTATTTATTTTATGTATGTGTACACCCTCCCTCTCTTCAGACACACCAGAAGAGGGCATCAGATCCCATTACAAATGGTGGTAAGCCATCATGTGGTTGCTGAGTATTGAACTCAGGCCCTCTGAAAGAGAAGTCAATACTCAAAACTGCTGAGCCATCTCTCCAGCCCCTTTTCTTCTACATTTTAAAAACAGGGTGTCTAACTGAAAGTGAAGCTTGTCAATTTGAATAGATTTGGATGGCCAATAAGGTCCAGGGATATCTATCTATCTATCTATCTATCTATCTATCTATCTATCTACCCACCCATCTATCTATCTCCACCACCTCCACCTCCCACTAGAGTTAATGATAAATACTTGGCTTTTATGTGGAGAGCTGGGGATCCAAGCCCAGGTCTTCGCGCTTACAAGACAGGTACTTACCTGTCAGAGGGATCTTCCTAGACTCTTTCTTTCTACTTTAGTCTCTATTTCCATACTAGAAACAGGATTTGAGAGGGGAAATGGCAATGGAGTCGGGAGGATTTGTCTTAAGTTATAATCAGTCATAGTTGCAAGTCGCAGAGGCAAAAATATAAGTGCACAATAAATTACAGCTAGGAAGTGAGGACGAAGTGGGCGAGTGAGTGGAGTTGTATTTCTGAACTAGACTCCAACCTGACTTTGTCCTTTCATTAGATTGGGCTAAAGTAAGATTATTAACTCTCTATTGTGACAGCAGAAAGAAACAACCACAGGCTCGGAAGCTTAACACACAGAGACATCTATTTCACACAGCTCTATAAATTAAGAACCCGGACAGAGTCTCACAAGGCTGTGATTTGACCACCAACAACTAAGCTTCCAGATAGAACAGAGTTAGAATTCTGTCTGTACTCTAAGGCAGACGAATCTCCACATCAGTGTGTGGACAGCTCAGATCCAACTTGGCATGCTGATTACCACGCAGATCCAAGTACCTGGAGCAGATTTCAACAGCTAGTCTGTGGCAGATCGGGAAGATGGGCTTTGCCTCCACACCTTGTCTGCTCTCTCCCTGGGCCTTTGTGGATGAAGCTACTGTCACGGTGGAGGAGAGACACGGGTGTAATGCTCCGGCCTCACTGCTGTGAGGATTCTGGTGAAAGGCTTGAGAGTGCAGCCCTGGCTTCCACGGTTGGTTTCATTGTTCTATGCAGCTTCCGACACAGCTCTCACCAGGAAGGCCTTGCCTGGTCACGTGTTCACACGCTCTTCTTTCCTGATTGCCCGTTTCCTGAAGTTCCACCCCTCCCTGAACTTGTATGTTTGAACACCTACTTAGAAGTGCTACCAGATGAATGAGGGAGTGTTTGTGTCTAATTTCTCCTTCATGGTTTTGGATCTTCCTGGTCAATGATCTATTCCATAAAACTTGCCTTACTTGAGGGCAGAGCACAACATTAATAAAAAGCAGTCCTGAGTGTCTTGTGGGTACGTTATTTAGTTTCATTAGTTATTTGAACCTTGAAGCTAGAGACAGCACAAAAACAAAATCCTCACTTCTTAAAGACGGTGAAGATGGATCCAAAAGTTGGTGTATCCCAGTGGAGTGTTCCCATGCTCTAAAACCCATGCACACACTACTTACTTCTTCCCCTTGTCTACTACTTTCCACTCATATAACGCTGTTATGTAAGTGCACCCCGTGCACGTGGAAGGCAGAAGACAACACTGGATCCTCTGCAACTACAGTTAGAGAAGGTCGTGGGCGGCCACGTGCTAGGAGTTGAACTTGGGTTTTCTAGAAGAGTAATCCGTACTGTTAACGTTGAGCCATGTCTCTAGCCCTTGTAATCATATTCTTTAAAGTGATTCTTTTACTTGACCTCAATCTAAGGAACATAATCCATGGAAACATGAACATCATATGTGAGTTATATGGGTTACGTTTTAATTCTTGTTTTTATTAAATTTTTATTTGGTGTGTGTGTGTGTGTGTGTGTGTGTGTGTGTGTGTGTGCAGGTCAGAGGACAACTTTCAGGCAAGCATTCCCTCCTTCTGCTCTTTGGGTCACAGGGGTAGAATTCTGCTTATCAAGCTTGGGAACAAGATCCTTTACCTACAGAGCCGTCTCTCTAGCACAAGTTTCCAGTTTATCAATTTGTACGAAAGCACACAATACTAATTTAAAGTAGTTTCGCTCACATACTACTTAGAGTTGCTTTCTCTTCCACTAATAATGATCCCACACTTTTTGGGAACTACATAATGTTTTTCAGACCTTGGTCCTCTGAATCCAAACTAAGGATCTGACAATGGGCACGGTGGCCGCTGACTTGTATTGTGGGTACTCTGTAAACCTATCATGTGCTTTCACAGAGAACTCGTGTAACCTGCTAAAGTCCTGGACCTGGCTAGCAAGTGCAGGGTTTTATCTCAGACTCCCTGGCTCCGCTCTGCTCCTTAATTACTTCATACCTTGCTTCTTGGGTTTAATTTGGGATTATAAAGATTAAAAGGAAAATAAATTGCCTCACACACATAGCTCACACCCTATCTAGTGCCAGGTCTAATGTATAGAAACAGCTGAATACAATTTAACGATCTTTCTAGAAGCTAGGTTGGTGTATTTTGGGCCACCCTTTTGTAGCCATCACAAAATGGTCTTTCAAAGTTAGGCTAGACCTGAGGCTTCTCAGCTGAGGGACACCTGACAGCCTTGCTGCTGTGGAACAAAAGTCCATCCCACTTGGAGAACTTTACAGGGTACCTCACAGTGACCTCGTTTGCAGGTCGTGAAGACCAATTAGTTGCTATGGTGTCAATGAGTGCAAATTGCTGTAGGTTGTTGGTGAACTGGGAAATCTCTGCTGGGTCAGAGCCCAGGGCAATGAGGTACTAAAGCCTCTGCAGGGGGTGGGGGTGGGGCTAGAAGGCAGACACCTTTAAAAAAAACCTCAACTTTGCTGGGCAGTGGAGGTCTACTCATAAACGAAACGGCTGTGTTCTTCCTGCTTCTCAGGAATTAAGGTGTTAATCTCAGCCTCTACATTTCTGTGTGGCCCAAATTAATTTCATTTTAGGAGTGGCTTTCTTTGTAGGTTTAGAAGCAAGTCATAAAACACAGACTCGCTTATACTATGCAACTTTTGACTATCAGGACACCTTTGGGATGTTACTGACAAGTCTCTTTATTTTAAAGTACTTCATATTAGAGATAACAGAAATGAAGGCAGCAAATAATGCTCTGCATGAAACATGGAAAACATTTGCTCAAACTTTAAGAAGAAGAAGGAGAAGAAGGAGGAGGAGGAGGAAGAAGAGGAGCAGGAGGAGAAGAAGAAGAAGAAGAAGAAGAAGAAGAAGAAGAAGAAGAAGAAGAAGAAGAAGAAGAAGAAGAAGAAGAAGAAGAAGAAGAAGAAAAACAGTTCACAATGCTAAATTAAACCCAGGCATTGCTAGAGTACAGTGATGGTTTCACTAATGGTTAAATAAAACTCTTCGAAGTAATGATGCACGTGCTGCCGCAGTAGACATAGTTCACTGAGATAATTAAAATTATTTTTATTTTGTTAATAATGTAAAGTGTCACTGCTGAGGATGATTGTCACGGATGTCTGCAGAGAACATTGAACAGAGCAGAGCACCTTGTCTTTGAAAAAAAAAAAACACAACTGTATCCCACAATTGCAGAATGTTTTATTCATACAGTGTTTATGTCTGGATATGTCCAAGCTATTTGCTAGGTGAACAGTCATACTTGATAGATCCAGGAGGGAATTTCTTGGTACAATGAACAAAAAGAGCTATTTTGTTCTAGCTCCAACCTCAGACCAAGAAAAGAAAGAAAAAAACTGTCATAAAAACATGGTCACCTTTCTGTCTTTAAAACAGCACTAGTGCCTGGGGAAGATTCTCAGAATGAAAAAAAAAAAGTGGTGACATTATGCAGGAAACTCTCTGTTTTTCACCTTGTAATAGTCAATCTTACTTAGACAGTGGTCTCTGGGTGGGTTGGAAACTGTGCTGTGAGAGCCGGCTAGGGAATAAGGGGCCGCAAACCCACAGAACTATTACATATGACCATGACCCGGGTCCTCTAGTAAAACTTTACTGTTTAGCTCCGTTCCTCAATGCTTTGACAAGTACCATAATCTGAACTACCTATGATAAAAATAAATCACTTCTCCCTACTTAATGATCTCTCGCTTTCCCGCTTTCCCCACGCCAAGAAGGTGGAGGTGTACTCCTTATAATTGGAAAGGGAACCAACAGAGTAAGCTTTTACAGTAAAGCTTTTTGTTATGTAGCTGTAAAGTTGCCACCATTGAAAATAAAAGAGGCTATAATCAAACTGAAGGTGTATCTCTAACCAGGGTGCTGCCCTGAGGTGTTGATCCTTCCTTATTCAAGGGTAATGTTAGGTCGCCATCAGTAATAAGGGCGACTAGAATTTTTCTGTTGTTCATTTACTTTCAATGACCCCTGGAGAGGGCTACTTACTGAAGTGTGTTTGTTTGTGGAGATAATTCCATGGGAAATACTTTAAATTCTGCTACAGAAATGGCGTGTATGATAGGGTAGAAAAGCAGCATTTAAAGAAACAAGGAGATCACGTGCAAATTGTGCTACCCTCCTGGTACAAAGATACAGCCAAATTTGTGCTTGAAAAGGAAAAGGTTCCCTGGGTGGATTGCACATCTCCTAGCGATGACATCATTGTAAAGTCACGGTTGCTCACATCCCAGATGGAGAGCAAGACCTCCAGAGCAAAACAGGAAATGAGAAACTATTACCGACAGCCATGGAAGGAGCCAGCTCTGCTGGCAGATTGGGGAATCTGCAATGAATAACTCCAGGGGAGGATCCACTTGAGTGGCCATGCCTTCCATCTTCCCAAGGGTCATAGCGTCTGTTGTTCCAGACACTTGCCCATGGAAACCAGCACCTGAGCTCTGAAAACTGGTATGGGGTATTAATGAGCAGACAGCTTCAGGTGAAAAATGACTGGTCACCAGTACAGAACACTGGATTAGCGACTTTACAGAGGAGAATTGGAGGAAATGGTCTTGAGGGACTATTGTTTTGTTTTGTTTTTTTTTAATGCTTTTAAAAAAAGCTCTGGAGACATTGAGCCCAAATGACTTGCCAATGACCAGAAGTAGCCTGACACCACAAAGTTCTGGCCAGAACAGGAATCAGAGGGTTAGATCTGCCTCTTGTTGATGGCTACCTAGATGGCTTATCTGGAGTCTGTGTTTGATGCCTGGTGAAGGGGAAAGGAGCGGGCTTCCTGTCTTATTCTTCTCTTCTGGACCACTAAAATTCATCTTTAAATGTTGTTGTTAGGAGCTGGGGAGAACCCAGTGTACAGAGTTATCTGTGGTAACTTGGAAGCTTATGCGCTGGGTTGGATGGCCTGACTTTAAACAACTCTTCAAGGTTTCAAGATAACCCACTTAGAAAACTGAGGAACCACTCAGTCGGGCAGACTCCACTTCAGATCTTGATTCTACGTCAGAGAAGGACAGAATGAGATCACATAGATAGCAGGGCAAGGTGGAAAGATTACTAAGTATGATTTTTTTAGCTACCTGCTTTGAAGCCTTCAGTCAGCTATAATCACATGACTACAAGAACCCTCTCTGAGAGGCCATTTTTAGGTTTGGGGGAGAAAAGTGCTGATCTGTCCTCAGTTTGACAGGGTTTGGAGTCGCCTAGGAGATGTACCCCTTAGGATGTCTATTGAGGGTGTTTCTATAAAAGTTAGGGGAGGCAGAGCACTCCCTGTACATCAGTGGCACCACCCTCTGGGCTGGAGTCCTGGGGGATACAGAATTTAGAAGCAAGCAAGCCGAGTACAGCACTTCTCTCTCTCTTTGCTTCCTGACAGATGTGATGTCACCCACCACAAGCTCCTGTCACCATGCCCTCTGTGCAGCAACTGTCTCCTCATACAGAGAGCCAGAAGAGAGCTCTCCTTCCCTCCCCTTCCTTGAGTTGCTTTTGTCAGACATTCTGTTACCACAGCAAGAAAAGTAACAAGTGTGGCATACCCAGGATTTCTACTTCTTCCTAATCGTCTGCCCAGCTACATTTTAGCATCCTTTAGACATAGTTAGCCATTCTTCATTTTAAGTTCCCTACAGTTACCAGACTATCCAACACTTAGACGGTGCTGTAATCTAAATGTGTTTCCTAAATTTTAATTGTGGAGAACTTAATTTTCAATCTAATTGTGTTGAGGAAAGGGGTCTTCAAGAAACTATGAAGTCACAGGGTTTTCTTCCTGGAGAGGAATTAATATCATGGGCATATCCAAGTCTACTGAATAAAAGAGGGCATTTAGTAGCAAATCCTAAAACACCCACTTCCATTCCAAGACTCTTCCCAAGTCAAGCGCACAATGAAAGTTGCCTGCCAGCAGATATGTGGATAAAAGCATCTCTGCCCCATTGATTTCCTCTGGGGCATTCTGGGAACTGGGGCAACAAAATTGTCTCTTGCCTGCCTCGTGAGGTGTCCGTGCCTTGGAATGCTGGTCAAATAAGGACCAAGCAAGCTGAGTTAATGATGCACTACCTCTTTGAGCTCACCCCTAAAGCTCCTCTTTCTGTATTGTTATCATGTGGGTATGTGAGCATGCCAGAGTCAAAGGCTTCCTGACTCAGAGCTGGCTGGAGCCAGCTTGACCCCTGGCTGAGAAGCACCTGGAGACTGGTTCCACTCATCCAGCCTAGGATGCTCCGGTATAGTGCACAGGACACACAGTCTCTGACACATACAGCCAGTGGCTGTGACCAACAGGAGCTCCCTGTCTAGTCTGATGCCTCTTCACATTCAACCTAGCTCCTTAGATTATCTCCCCTGATGGTTACACTATTGGTGAGTCTCAATAAGCCTTGTCTACTGTCCTAGTGTACCCTGACTGGGCGCAGTCCAGCACAGGAGTGACTGTGTTATGAAAGCAGTCAGTTACTTAGGAGGCTGAGGCAGGGGATCGAGAGTTTGAGGCCAGCCTGGGCAGCATATTGAGACTGTCTCTCGCAGGACAAGTTCAGTGTTTGATTCTGTATTTTCCACCCCCCTCTTTTCTTTCCTTCCTCCTTCTCTCCCTCCCTTCTTCTCTCCTTCCCTCCTTCCCTCTTCTCTTTCTCTTTTCTGTCCAATCACTATGTCTATGATGGGGGAGAAAGACTTTTTCAGCCTCTTTTTGAGCCTGTTGATTGGCAAGCGCCTTAACAAGTGGCGACATGCCCATTTGGGCCTCATCAATTTTTCTTTGTGATAGATTAAGCCAGGAAAGGAAGGTAAGGCTTGCAGAACCAAGCTAGAGGGCCTAGACCTTGTTCAGTTAAAGAGAAAACATCACTCTGCCTATTTATTTCCTTCACAAACATGGACTAGGGAGAGTATGGAAGCTGCAAGGAATTTAGAGCTATTCTGCCAATAACAATCATCGCTTTGAACTAGTAGAAGTGTTTAGGGAGGAAGTGCCAGAGGCAGAGACGGTTCTGGGTTTATTTAGCACATTTAATAATGATCTGGAAAGGGGAAAACACATTAAAATCACAGATTATCCTAAATTGACAGGTGGTGTAAACACAAATGAGGGCAAACAAAAGGATATAAAGAATTTAGAACAGATATGAGATTTTGTCAGGAAAAAAAAAAAAAGCAGAGAGAGTGCTCTCACATCTGTGCCAGTATCCTAAATCAGCAATGAAAATTGTTTGAAGAGTCGTTTAGCTTGGAAAACATCTCATAGGCTTTGTCCACTTTTCTAAGTGCTAACCCCACCCCCAAAAGTCATAGCTATTTTAATTCAGTCAGATTAAACTGATTATTCCCAACATGTCAAAACACAAATCTGGTCTTGCCATTCCTCTGCTAAGCGCACAGGTCCCAAAGGAAACCTCCCTCCACTACTTCCTTAACCTTTGCAATCTGATAAATCCCTCTGCTCCGCTCTCCTCAAGGCTTCTAGGCTGGCATACTCGCAAATCCCTGACTGCATCATGCCTTGTTAAGAACATTAGCATGTTTTTCTCTTTTTTTCTTATCTCCGAGGGACCTTCAACCCTCAGTTCTGGCCCCACTTCCTTTCTAGACTCTCTATACAAAACTGCTGCCTATCTGAGTTCACTTTGGTAACGTCTTTGTCACAGCACCGATTAGACATGTTAACAATGACAATGTGTGTGTTTATTTGTTGAACAAATAACTGTGTTCCAGACTCTCCCTGTATGATGCATTTTACACCCATTATCTTTCTAACCATCACAGCCCTCTTAGCATGATGGTCTTCATACAAAGAAGATGCAAAATCCATGTTAAATTCAACAACCTGCACATGATTGAGCAGCTGGTTCGTGGTATAGCTCCTGTGCAGACCCCCTTCATTGAAGATTATGCTATTATTGGAATTAATTTCCTGGTGTCCCTCCTGAGCTGGACAAACTCCTTGAGGACAGAGAACATGTTAAGATTGTCTAGTATCTAGAGTTCTTTGCATGGTTACACACAGCTTCATGGCAATGTCAACAAAGATAATTAATACTTAATGTGTGCTAATCATGCATCTTTAGTAGCCATCCAAGCAGGTGTGAAGTGATGGCTCATTGTGGCTTTGATTTGCATTTCTCCAATGAGTAGACATTAGTCATTTGTACATCTTGTTTTGGAGAAATGCCTGTTCAAGTTCTGAGCTGATTTTGAAGTGGAATTCTTAGTCTGCATGTGCATGTGTGTGTGTCACTATTGATTGGCCTCATGCTTCTGCATAGGTCATTTGACAAAGTCATCTGAGAGAAAGTAAGTTTGCACCGTTAGATTCCCAACACAGTACTTGGGAAAGACCAGTTAGATGGAGAGCACTGGCTTCCTGGTGGCTCTTATTGGAGCCATCTGCTTTGTCTGAGCCATTCTCTTCCTTTGAAGCATTTGTTCCACAGATTCTTGTGTTAACAGCACAGTCTTCTTTGTTTCTCTTATCCTAAGAGTTGGCATCTCTTATCATGATTTTTACTGCTATTATCTATCAAGGTAGAAGGATCAGCAAAGT
The DNA here is from genome assembly GCF_008632895.1 of Mastomys coucha. NCBI lineage: Eukaryota > Metazoa > Chordata > Mammalia > Rodentia > Muridae > Mastomys > Mastomys coucha. The sequence goes on from NW_022196898.1 coordinate 96,516,751, forward strand.
TCAGACCCAGGACATTGCCTGTGAGATACAATGTGCTTTGTTTGGGTAGGGTTTGAATGTGTCTGTCAAGGGACCATATATTGGGAAGTTGGCTCTCTTATGGAGTTGTTGGAAGGTGGTAGGCCTGCTGATGGTTACTACCGGCATTTCCTCTTATGCTCCATCTTGCTATGAGATTGTTTGCCATTAATACCTCACAAGAATCTGAGTCAACAGGCCTGCCTTTAATTATATTTTCAGCCTTCTAAACCAGGAATCAAGCAAACCTCTTTTTTTTTTTAATAAGTTACCCAGCCTGAGGCATTTTGTGATAATAACAAAAACACTTTTATACATGAGAGAAGCCATGTTAATTTGGGTTGGAAAGAAGTCTTTCAATGTAGTTGTACTACAGGATAACTTCTGGAAATAGTCACTTTCTCACCTACAAACTGGCTCTTAGCCTGTAGATCATAGATTAAGTACATCATCATCATCAGGCAGATGTCGAATACATTTCAGTTTCTGTATCTCAGTCACAAAGATTCAACTCCGTCTTTTTGAGATAAAGTTAAGAAATAGTGTTTAAGTAAAGCAGTAGATTTTTTTTTT
>NW_022196898.1:96517351-96527124 GCF_008632895.1 Mastomys coucha
TTTTTTGCATGTGCCACTGGACTAAGCGATTTTTAGCTAGGAAATAATGTGACTTATTATCCTGGCACACTGCTTAGAAGCTTAGGAGAATGTGTTTTGTTAAAATTGATAATTCATACATAATCAGGCCTGTAAGATGAGAGATTTGTGTGTAATGGGCTAGGTGAGTGGGCTTCGTATTTATTACATCCACAAATGAGGCCTGTGTTATTAGGAATGTTTTATAGCAAAAAGTAATACCTACATTATTTAACAGCTTTAACAGCTCAAAACTTTCCCCAGACACTATTTTATTCCATGTTCACTAGAGTAATTTCTCTTTACAAATGAGAGAATGAAGAGTTCCACATATTAACCATAATAATTAAAACTCTTAGTGTAAACCAGGAGCAGAGGCACAATTTGAGCCAGTTTCTTCTGAATAACCCCACAGTGAGTTCTACTCATCAACCGTGGCCCTGTAGCCTCTTACAATGGGGAGTGATGGTTAATATTCATTACCACCTTGATTAAGCTCAGAGCTGCCTAGAAGAGGCCCATCTATGTGTGTGTGTGTTTTTGGAGAGACAACTGAAGAGCAAATAGAGCTCACTGTGAACCTGAGCGGCTCCATGCCACAGGCTGGAGTCTTGGCCTGAGTCACATGATCAAGAGTGATCTCAGTACAGTCTTCAGGACAACAGACGTGACACAGGCAGCCTCCCTCCCTGCTCTTCTACCATCACATCTTGTCTACTGTGATGGGCTCTATCCACAGGCTATGAATCTGGCTTTAGTTGCCCTTCTTACAGTCCCAGGAGGAAGGACTACCACACAGAGCCTCTGGTTCTGGAAGGAGAGTGACACTTCATCTCCATAAAGTTCAAGGATCTTAAAGTTAGCAGTGTGGGATCCTTGAGTGGCAAGCCACCGAAAGACATGGACAGCATAAGGCTTTGCTGAGCCTCTAGCAATTTCTATGAAGCCTGACCATTTCACCAGGTTTTTAAGAAGAAACTGGCTTGAGCTAGCTTAGAATTGTGTCATTAAAGTAGGCCTAAGTCTGTATGTTGAGATTCTCCATTGAGATTAGTCATCAACTCTTCAGCCTTCCTACCTGCCTTAGTAGATGACATCGCAGTCTAGCTGCAGCACTTCCAAACCAAGCCTTGGCCCTTTCTGTAATTCTGTATTTAATTGCTTTCTATCACTAAGACCTATTGACCATTTGTCCAAACATATCCCTGCCTTTCCCATATCGCTCCACCACACCTAATTCTACCTTGAATTAGAAAAATCAGCTTTCTATGTAAACTGTAGCCCCTCCCACGTGGTCTGTAGCCCCTCCCACGTGGTCTGTAGCCTCTCCCACGTGGTCTCTTTGGTTCTTTTCTTGGCTCTGCAATCCATTCTCCTCACCCAGCAAAGGTCACAAAGATGGGAAGTCTTTGTTCTTTTGCTTATGATTCTTTAAGGGATTGAGTTTTGATTTGGAATCAGAGCCGATCAAATCCAAGCCTCAATGTAGCCTTTGAGCTTCTGGGCTCTCACAGTTCATCCGAGTCCATCTCCTCCTTCTGTTGGGTATGTTCCTGTTAGTAGAATTGCACTTATGTTGGTCCCCAGCACGCAACAAGCTCCTCTTCCATTGGTCATGTTATTTTTCCTTTTCCTGCTGCTTGGAGGTCACTGTTCCCCTACACTGTTAGAAGCTGCTGTCATCTTCCTTTAGATGTCACCTTGTCTGTCATGAGATACCACCATACACCTCTGAGAAATCTGAAATAACCCCGTCACTACCCTGGTTTCTTTTTAGACTCCAGAAAGGCCTCAGTCTATTCATGGGAAATACATCAGAACAGCTCTTATGACATAAGGCTGGGTGGATGGTGATGCAGACTGTATTCTAGTGGTGGCTTCATTCTCCTTGAGGGTGTGGGAAGCTGTTGGCTGACACTAAAGATTCAAAGTCTGGTGGAAGCTACCTAAAGCACAGTCTTTATCTCTGATGAGGATGCTCCACTAATTCACATAGTGCATTCCAGAAGTGGACATTTATTGGTGAAATCAGTACCCTGTTAATTAGCATGGTGAACGCTAGAGATGGGCTGTCCTTAGAAACATAGAGGGGGATGTTGAGAGCTGTAGATCCTCCAACCCGGCGTGACCGAAGTGAAGAGAGAAAACCTTTTCATCCAACGCTGAACAGAAAATGTCATCTTTTGTTGTTTGTTTTGCAGACAGGGTTTCTCTGTGTTTATCTCTGGATATCCTGAAACTCACTACTACGTAAACCACGCTGGTCTCAAACTCAAACTTACAGAGATCCAAATGCCTCTACTTCCCAAGTGCTGAGATTAAAGGCATGCATGCCCAGCAGGAAAGAACAGCTTTTAAATCTACCACACTGAGCCACTGGCTTATATAACATTTTCTCCCACTTTCCGTGTGTGTGTGTGTGTGCAAAAGAATAAAGACTCAATGTATGTGGATGCATGGGAATACCTGGGTGTGTATGAACATGTGTGCACATGAGTGTGAGACCTGGGGTTGATGCCAGGAATATTTCAGGATCACTCTTCCACATTAATTTTTTTGAAGCATGGTCTGGTCTCACAGTCAAAGCTAAAGCTCACTAATATGGCTACCTTCTCTGCCAGCTTGTTCTGGGGAGACTCTTTCTATGCCACGGATTACAAGAGGGCCTCCTTACCCAGTTGGCATTTACATTCATGATCATGAGGCAAGTGCTTTAGCCTCTGACCCAGCCTCCCTGCCCTAAAACACTTCCATTTGTCTGTGCCTGACTAAAAGGGCTTCACAGTCTCCTACTCAATTATTGTCTTGGCAATCTAAAATGAAGATGATGGTGGAAGTGCATACTAAAGAGATAGAAAGAGCCACACCCCTGTCACAGAACAGGTTTTACCAGCTGTCCTCTGTTTAATAGCTGATTATATTATACTTCATGAAGTCTGTATGTGAGGGACAAGGGTGAGCCATGCCTTCATTTATAGCCTTACAGCAAAGGTGTAGGGGAGAAACCCACCTTGGAATTTGTTTACAATCTTCTAAAGAGACACATACGTGTCAATAGAACTTAGGTTTTTTTTTTTCTACAAGAATGAATGATTGAGGTTCACTTGTATATTAATCTACTTAGTTAGTATTGCTTACTACCCGCCTTTAACCAGAACCTGGGGCCTGAAAAGCAGTGGGAGACTTAACAGATTCATGCTTTTCACAGCCACCTGTCTTGGAACACTGAGAGATACTATGAAGAAAACTATAGTGATGAAATGATATGTATTAAGGGTTAAATGAGACACAGCCCTGTCTTTTGTATATGAGCATCTTAAAGAGTTTAAGAGGTGATTGAGGGGACATCACAAAGACACACACACACACACACAAAGACACACACACAAACACACATACACACACATACACAGAGGGATGAGGGAAAGGGGGAGAAAGAGGGAGAGAGAGGCAGACAGACACACAGATACAGACACATACACACACACACACAGAGGGATGAGGGAAAGGAGGAGGAAGAGAGACAGACAGACACACCCAGATACAGACACACGCGCGCGCGCGCGCGCGCGTGCACACACACACACACATACACACACACACACACACACACACACACACACACACACACACACACGGCGGGGAGAGGTTTACCTTGTTTTAACAAGAATTTCCCAAAGTTATTTGAATGATCTTGGAACTATTTTTTCTGTCACATGTGCTACCAAAGCCTAGAGAGACTTTGGGGATGGGATGGGGTGTGAGTGACAGATGTGGATAGGAAGTTGGCAAAGCAAACACCCAGCTTCGATTATCCTGAGGAGGTAGTCTGGGATGGGAGCCACCCTCCTCTTCCAGTGTGCCTCCTACAAACAGAACCTCTGTAGCGTGGCTATGAAGAGGCCAGGAAGCATCCCTTGGGCTATTCTTACTGTCTGACCTACCTTTCACCCAGAGGAAGGAAGAGTCATCTTCCAGAAGCAAGAGGACTGGGAGATCCTAGGTGCGCTCAGGCACTGATCATCAGATATGAACATGCTACTCGGTGTAGCAGAAAAAATGAACCCCCAAGAGCTGCAGTAAAGTGAAACTCAGTTCCTATACGCCTTTAAGGGTTGGAATGTGCTCTTTCCTTGGAGAACTACTACAAAGGTATTTCACTTTAGTGAGGCTCATGAGCTATGGCCTTGAGAATAAACTCCAGGGATTAAGAGTAGGGAGAAGAAACAGGACTATTGATGGGCTTTTGTCTCTCTCTTCCTCCATGACATTCCAATGAAGACAGCAGATTCATTTGCATTTCTAAACCCAGGAAGGGCCTAAGGAAGATGGCTATTTCCTTTCTCTAACTGACTTGTTTAGTTAAACTGTCCCATAAAGTTTGGCAACCACATTCAAGAAAGAATCCTGAAACATGATCTCCCAGGTGCATACAATTACAGAGGTGAACACTTGGACAACAGAGGGCTATCTGGATATACTCAAGAGGCAGAATGAAGAGAGCTTTCTCTCATGCTCTGATTGTTGGTGAGCTCTTCTTTCAACTTGGGATGCTGTGTGCTCCCTTCTGTACTCACTTAGAGTTAATCACTAGTCATCCTCCCATTTACACTTGAGATGACATTTACTTTGGTAAGCCTCCTCTGAGCCCTAGGTCTAGTGTAGATTAGGAAATATGTCCAGGTGTCTCAGTATGGCTTTCATGGGCATGCTTGCATCATTAGTTATTGGCTGTGTGCTATTAGATTATAAAGTCTATAGCGGTCCTTGATCGTAATGATATACATAAGTTCCCAGAGCCTGATATTCTGATACTGGCAGATAGAGGCTTAATATGAATCCCTATTTTAGTTGGTTGATGTAGGGGGTTTGGGTTTTATTTAGAGCATCCTTCATATCCTGTGCTGTATTTGGGGAAACTCACATCAGCATAACTCTTATATATACATGCTAAACTTCACAGTCACTAGGAGAATGTGGGATTGGCCCCAAGGTAATTAAAGCAGAAGTCCACAAAATGTTTAGCTTAGAGATTATGGAAGTTAGAGAGAAAGGAATTAAGACACATAGTTTCTGAAGAAAGTCTTGGGTTCTGCAAGTTCCTAGCAGTGAGTCCTGTTGGCAGAGCAGGGCTTTGGGTTATAAAGTCAGTCGGATGATCAAGAGGCACGATTGTTTAGAAGGCTTGATTTGTCAGTATGTACAATTGTTTGCTCTGAGGTTTCCTTGTCATATGATTGCAGTGGCCAAGAACTGCATGTGAAAACCACAGATCAGTATACAAATAAATGAAAAGACCTAAGTTATAAACACACGAGCACATACATCCCAAGTGGCTTCTCTTGAGACATTTATTTGCGTGTTGTTTGCACAGTTATGTAACATGAAGAATATAGTATATACATATGAGTGTATGTTTGTGAGAGGTAAGGATAAAAGAGAAGAGAAAAGATTGTGGGAAGAAAAATAAAGAAAATAGAGACATAAGAAGAGAAAGAAGAAATCAAATGTATAGCCAAATTCTGGGTACTTGTTGTAAATAAATCATTTTAAAAGCAAATATATTTAATCCATAGATGCTAAACCTAACTGTATACACAATGTCTTTCTTTGCCTCCCACTGAATTCACTGGCTTATGTATATATACACAGTTACTGTGATCTTTGCTGTTCACAAAATAGTTAGCTAAAACAATTTGCTGATGACCAAAGTTTAGTTGTCCATTGTACAAAGAGCAAATGAAATGGAAGAGTCCAGAAGCTTTAGAGCAAACGAGTTGCTTGGTATATAGCAAATAAAGCCCTATGTCTATGCACTGAATGGGGGAGATGACAGAGATTTGAAAGTCAAGTCCCAGAATGTTCCATCTGAGTTTCTCATAAACTATATTTGCTTCATTCTAAAAAGAGCCATTTGAGTAGTTGGAGAGGTACAAAGAGGGAATGGAAAGACAGGGGCATTCATGACAAGTTGTACATTTTACAACTTAATGTTTAAATTGGGGTGGGGAGAGAAACTGTGTAGCTCTTGTTTCAAAAAGTGGTAAATGGTGCTTTCATTTTGTCAACGTGTTTGCATGTGACCATTAAAGAAGGGATCGGGTGACATGGAGCCTCTTGCAGATCTTACAGAACTCCTGTCTTCAAATTTATCTTGTTTCATTTCCTTCCACTTAACAGCCCAGAGCTGATTTTATTCAAATATGTATAAGGTCTCAAATGGAAAACATTTTGGTAATTTGCATGGGTTTTTTCAAGCCTGTAAAATCTAGTCATCATAGACAATAGAAACAGACTGTCAGCTTGGAAATGAGGGACAAAAATGATTGGTGTAAATCAGTTTTTGAGGTGTCATGTTTCTGTGGAGACAATCCAAATCTGTGTGGTGTCCTTTTTTCCCCCAAAATGGAGTGTATGATGCAAATCTACAAGCTCCAAGTTCAGTAAGAAATCTCCTGTTGTTGATTCCTTTCATCTCTACACATTCACACATACACAAAAATAACAATTTAAAAATAAATCAAACAGTGATGATCGTGGACCTACAGAGGAATCACAGATCTCTTTTTGGGCCACACAGGGTACTCAAAGCTCTGTCAATCCTCCTGTCATCTACAGAAAGGAAGTAGACCTGATAATGAAGGCTCTGTGCTTGTTCTATTACGTGGGGAACTTCATTTAGCCCTTTCACCCCCTAGTGACTTTGGAATGCCTGCTATATCCCTTGCTCTCCACAAATCCCGGACCTCCATTGGCTGTTGTAATTAATACTAAAATCATAACTGCAAGATGTAGCTGCCTTGTGGTTGGACCATCCACCCTTCTTGAGAACTTGGTTCTCACAACCAAAATCAGGGTTAGGGTTAGGGTTAGGGTTAGGTTTAGGGTTAGGGTTAGGGTTAGGGTTAGGGTTAGGGTTAGGGTTAGGAGTGGAGTGTATCACTGGGAGCACATCAATCACACACAGGAGAGTTTTCTCTCTTCTTGACTTCACAAACAGTAAGCACATTTAGGATTCAGTCTTGTCATTCAATAGTGCCCAATGTTAGCAGACAGGGTGGATGCAAAGGAGCCTGTCACCCAGGGAAAATGCTGTTCTATTGACCTTGGCTGAAGGAGTCTATAATTCTGAAGAATTACTGCTTCTATGCTGTCCGTGTCTGTGACTTTGAATCACATCCATGGGCTATGTAGCAAGGTGGTACAGAATGTTCAGTATGGAGAGCAAGGACCAATGCTCCTGTGTCATCATTAAAAGCCCCCATCTTGGAGTTTGAAATGAGATTATACACAAAAGGCACACAAATTTATGGAAACATGAAAAGAGATACAAGTGGGCAAACACACTGTGCCTTTTTCAGGAAGCATGGGTGACTCGTGAACACTTTGATATTCAGTCTTCTGCACTTTGACTTCTAAATGGGTTTCTCTTTCAACATTTCTCTACTCCTTTCTATGGCAAAGAATGTCAAGACCTCCAATCAATGCCAAGCATGCTTTGCACTGCTGTCCCTTGATGTCCTATGTAAAGATTGCATGCTTGGAAAGACACTGGTCTTGTTCCCTTGATTGTAATGAGACTGGCTCATTTGGACAAGCATAGGTAGCTCTGAGTTTAGAACTGCAGGTCTTATGTCCCTAACACAAAGCAGCACCTAAGTTCTTAGCATTTGCTTAGGAAGCTCAGCCGTGGGAGTTGCAACCAAGATCTGTTTTCTCTGACACTTCTGCTGGACTTTCCTCATTTCTTTGCTTTCCCCAGGAATGCAGACACCACACTGCTCATCTGCAGAACTGGAGAATTTCAAGAGGTCTAGCCCTGAACTCCATGGGGCTGCACGTTTAGCTGCCCGAGAAAACTGACCTGGAGAAATATGCTTCTCTATTAGAGTTCAAGAACCACAGGCCTACTGAACAGTATTTAGACGTAGTAAGTGAGGCCCCTGGGCTTGTGGAAAGGGAGGAGGACTTTGTTTTGATAGTGTAACCTTGCTGTTTGTCTTCTCTTGGGCATGATGAGATGTGAGGAAGAGATGATTTAAAACATTCTTGCTCCTTCTTGCTCCTACTGAAGCTCTTACTCTACTTTCTTTGATAGCAGACTTTACTAGGCTATGTTCCACTGTGAAATTAATCTGGGTGTTTGTGGCTGATTAACGTTGAGGGCTGAATGCAGACTGAGTACAGTTCAAGAAATCTTGTAAGACTAGCTATTGCTGATTCTGTCTCCCTTTGTCCCAAGGTTGCTATCCTCTGGATCAGCCTATAGAATGACATGGCTTTAGTCTTGAGACTTACCACATTGCAATGCATACTAAATAACTGAAGGTATCATCCTGACATATACACCCCTCTTTAAAAAGATCTAGACCTTGAACCTGAATACTTGAGAGAATAGAGTTATGAAGGGGAAAGGACCCCTGGGATAGGAGAATAAAGTTGGGTAATTTAAGTTATAAGAGGCCATGAGAAAGCCATGGTCGTGCACACCTTTAGTCCCAGCACTCAGGAGACAGAGGCTGGTGGATGTCCGTGAGTTCCAGGCCAGTCTGGTTTACAAAGTGAGTTTCAAGACAGCCAAGTTTATGGGGAGAGACCCAGTCTCAGAAAACAAAACAAAACAAAACCAAGAAAAAGACAACATATTAGGTTAGACCTGGAGAAAGAAACCAAGCATAGGTCGGACAAAGGGAAGTATTCTCTTTTTACAACATTAAAACAGGTAGAAAAGGCTACTGAACGCTTGAGCGAGTGAGGGGCAGGCACATCCTAGCATGAGAACATTATCCTAATGTGCAGGAGGCCTGAATTGCAGCCCCAACTCCCAAAAACAAGGAAGTCACAGCAGGGACCGAACTTTAAGTATTGAGTTTCCTTCCTTCTCCTGCTCATATGTGGACCCTCTACCATCAAGTGCTAACAGATTGTTCTCAGCCTTCCTCAGTTTACCTCCAATGATGACTGCATATTTCATCCTGCTGTTTTCTGTTTTGTAAGAGATTCCTTTTAATCTTGCCATTGAAGTGTTCATTTGTTTTAAAATAAAATAAAAAACAATGTAGTCAGGGTGGCTGTCTTGAAGCCTGGAGAGAGGCGGGTCTTTGAACAGAGCCATCCAGGCTTCTCAGCAGGGAAGGGCTTGGTTGCTGTGGTTGTCTTGTCTGTCCATGTCCGTTGCTCAGCTGTCTGAGACAAGTTAGCTCCCTAGCGTTCTTCATCATCTCTGTCCTAAGTTGTCTGTCTTTCTTGTTCTCTTTCTACCTCTTTTTCTCCATATATGTTTTTTTCTGGCCACCAAACTGTTTGAGTGCTGATTGTCAACCTGTGGGTCATGACCCCTTTGGGATCACATATCAGATATCCTGTATAGCAGATATTTACATTAAGATTCATAACAGTAGCAAAATTACAGTTATGAAATAACAACAAAATAATTGTATGGTTGGGAGTCCCTGCCACCTGAGGAACTGTATTAATGGGTATAGACAGCAACAGCAAGGTTGAGAACTGCTGGGCCAGACGGTTCTTTCTCTTCCAATGGAAAACATAGGCAAGAGAATAAAAAACTTTTTCTGAAATATAAGAGGGTCATTACTACCATCATTTATGGGCAATGGAAAAACATCAAAGGGATCTATGCAGGACATTATTACCCAGAAGAAACTGGGTGTGCTTACAGATATACCTCGATTATTCTGAGGTCTTCCTGATGCTGGTTTCTGTTCATTTAAATTCCCTTCCCTCCCCTCCCCTCC
>NW_022196898.1:96527250-96532743 GCF_008632895.1 Mastomys coucha
CCCCCTCCCTCGCTTCTTCCCTCCCTCCCTGTCTCCCTTCCTTCCACCTTCCATCATTTTGTATATTTTGAGACAAAGGCTCATGTAGCCTTGGTTGACACTGAACTTCTTAGGTGACAGAATGTCCCAGAACTCCTTGGATCTCCTACTTCCTCCTCCTGAGAACAGGGATTCCAGGCATGTGCCACCACACAGGGTCCGTTTTAAACTTTGCTTTTTCTTTTGTTGTCTCCTAGGAAGTCTGAGTAGCCCTGGGCTGAAATTAAAAAAGCCTCCATGAGTCTTTTCCTCCCACAAGGCCTTGGGACTGTGTGTGGATGTGTTAATAGGGTTCTAAGTGCCTTCAAACCCTTCTGTTGAATTCTCTCTGTGGCATGCAATTCCTGAGGGATTCACACCAAATTGATAAGCTCAGTGCTAAAGTAAACTGTCTTTCCAGTCTCCAGGAGCCTCGGACTCAAGTGTCCAAATCCAATTGTGCTCCAGTAGCATGGCTGTCCCCGAGAAGAAAAGAAACCCTTGAATGCCCTATTGACAGCACAAGCAAATTAAAAGACTCAGCAAAGTTAATATTCTCACATTATAACAACATTTCCTATAAATTATTAAAGCTCACACAATTTATTACTCATGTTAGGGGTGGGGGGAAGCAAACTGAATCATGAGCTGTGCTACTTAATGATTTCTTTTTTGTTCTTCAATGTGTTGAGGTTTATAAATCACCCAGTGCTGCTCTGCACTGCACCAGAGAAAAGCGTTCGCCAGTCAACCACCGATGGTCACCTACGCTGCGCCTGGTAGAACCTCATATTTTACTGTCCATCAGCAGCCTTTTTCTCTGTTTGAGGTGGCTGTCCCTGTTCATTACTGTAATGCTTAAGCAGGGCTGGGATCACTATGATTTAAGTTGTTAGATGGTAGAGCTAAGGCTTTTCACAAATAAATATGAACCTCATTATTTAGGCAGGGTGGCAGACAGACTTCGTGGATTCTGTCACAAGCCTTCTAAGTAAATAAAAATTTACTTAGCAATCCCACAGTTTAAAGTCTGGTCTGCCAGCTTAACCAAGAGCTATCCTGACTACATTTCATGATTTAAAACAAACATGTATCTATGTCCCTTCACTCTGAGAGACTTGTTTTTATCTCTGATGCCACCATTGACTTAAGCTAGTCAGTTAGCTTTCAGAAACACATTTCCTAATATATTCCTGGACCATGATATATTAGATAGTATCTGAGTTGTTCTCCAGATCTATGATTCTGAAATGATGAGACATAACTTCATATTGAGCAGCAATGTGTGCCCCTGGTGGTGAGAGAGCAGAGATCTGCCTAGCCTGCTCTGTCTCTGCTATGCTCTAGCTTCAAGAGACCCGGGGTCCTCCGTAGACCAATCTGTCCACTTTGTCTGAACTAGCCAGGAGAGCAAAGGGAAATGAATCACACTTAAGAAGGGAGAATAGAGATGGATTAGAACCATGGAGAATGTTCTAGAAATGATATACAAATGTGAAGACTCTGGAACCTTCATGGGGTGGGTTGACAATCAAGGTGGCTATTTAGTCTGAGGGTTTGTGCATGTTTCTGCATGTAAGGACCCTTCCATCTCAGTATGTTACTGTCCCAGCTGGGATTTCCCTTGAGAATAAATGCTCATTTGAGCCGTAGGACGGCCACTTGCATGTCTGATTTTGAAAATAGTGTCATGTTAGATCACCATCCTAAAGTTAACAGAAAAATAAACACTCAAGCTCAAACCAAGAAGGCATGTAAATACAAGTTGTTTTAATACAGTTTCTCTTGTAAAGGCAATTTGATACACATACTTCTTGGGAATTAAAATAATAGACATCAATAATGCATGGACTACATATTTAATTTGCTTCCCAGAAGTAAACAAACAAAGTATAAGTTTCCTTTGGAGCCTCAAAACTTGAAGAACATAGCTTGACCTTTAAAAATTACTTTATTTTGTATAGTGCATAATCAACTACATGGATGAATAAATGTATTCATTTAATTTATGTGTAGAGTGTGTATGCATGTGTGTGTTTGTATGCATGTGTACGCATGTGTGCTATGCTGGGGCACAAGTGTGGAGGCTGTAGGGCATCGTGAAGGAATTTCTTCTTTCCTTCCACCATGTGGGTTCTGGGAACACAAGTCAGTCCTCAGGCTCATTTGTAAGTGCCACTAGATCACCGGGGTGCGTTTGATAAATACATTAGTCATCTAATCTTTGACTTTCACTTGAGTGGAATTCTGTTTTATTTTTGCACGTAGATACTGATATACTTTTAAGCACATTGCTTGCGAATATTAACCCTCAGTTTACTCATCTGAGAAATGAAGACAGTAATCTTTAACTGCTTTACAAGGCTGATGCATAGCTAAAATGTGTTTAAACTGGTGAAGACACATGGAAAAATAAATTATAATGTTTCTTTTAATTATATGACTGAGTAAATTTTCAGTTTTTCTTTTAACAAGAAAGGTGGAATATCACTCAGCTACTGTCAAGTTTCCTCAGGTTCCATTGGCACACTCATGGCTTCCTCTCATCTGTAGAATAGAGGAGACATAGGCTGAGTAGGGTGAAGAAGGTCTGCTCTTCCACACTGCACTGCAGGGAACTCTACCTGTTATAGAAAGCTGAGGACACCGAGGCTTCGAGTTTGCTTAAATTCACTAATGGGTTTCACCTACAGGTCAGAAGCTTGTGTATTTCATCAGACGGACAGATGGACCAAGGACTCACTACAAATAGCAAAATACTTTTCCTATGTAAGTATCTTAACCCTAAAATGTTAGGTTTGGTGAAAATGGATGGAGCACACTTGGCAAAGTTAAGTTCAGACATCGGTTGACCAAGACATTTGTATAGTCAGACATTGGACTTATTGTAGACATTGTGCAATAATGCCCCAGTGCAGGACAAAGGCTTTAGCAGCCTTTGATAGCATGGAAGGTCCACTTGGCTGATTAGACTGAATCACTGAACCTTATGCTGCCCTATATACACAATGGGAGACATAAGCACCCTCGTAGGAGGGGAGGTGTTTAGATGAGATCTTTAAGGCTTGGGTATTGTGTCTCATGAATGCACATGAAAGCCAGGATGCATAAGTAGCCATTCATTCTGTCAACAACATTAATTGAAAACTCAGGGGTGCATAAAGCCCCACTTGGGTTTATTGAGTGAGCCACAAGAATTCCTTCACATCTGTGTGCAAATACTTCACAACTGGGAAACCGGGGTTGATCCCTAGGGGATGCGAAGAGGCTGGTAAATGGTGACACACACTCCACTGTGAATTCCACCTGTTTCCTGACCACTAATGTGTCATAATCTTCTGTCAGACACGTCTTTCAAGGTATTATGGCCCCTGTAAATACTAAATTTATTCCAGCATCTTGAGCAAAATGTTTCCCACTGACCTGCAAACGCTACTGAAAGCTGGCAGAGTGTTAGACTGCTCACTACCGAAAGGTTCACGTGGGGATATTTCTTTGTGTTCTGAAAAAAGCCACAGGCTTTGAAGAAACTTATTACTCGCAGGGTGTGCAAGTCACAAGTATTGTCTGAATTTACAGAGACTTTTCCTCAAGGTTAGTGTGTCTCTATCCGACAGAGTCACATCAGTACACTTGGAGTAGAAAGACCATCACCACATGTACTCTCTCGGGGCCCCATACCCAAAGGTTCTGACCTCCTTCCTGAGCAGAGCGGGCTGGTTTGGAGGGCTGAACCTTGCTGAGGGCTGAGTTCAGTTAACTCCTCTTCCTGCCCCACTATGCTGCTCTTTCTTCTGAGCCTCAGAGCTGCCTGTAACACATGGGATAAGGATGGCTGATTTCTGCCTCTAAGATTATGCTGAGGATACAAGCAAAGAGACCAAGAGTTGCTGCTGCAAAGTTACTTTGGTAAGCAGACTTCAGAGAGAGATGGCTAAGGAGTCTGGAGATAAAGATGCCAGCATTTGTACTCTGGCTTAATACGTAACCAAACCTAGCTGGTTTGATCCTTAGCAGAAAGGAAGAGGGAATAGGAAGAAGAAGAGAACAAGGAGGAGAGGAAGAGGACAAGCAGAAAAGGAGAGGGGAAGGGGAAGAGGGGGAAGGGAGATGTGAACATTTTTTTTCTTTAATTCCCGTCTTCCCTGCTCCCTTGTTTTTGTTTTGTTTTCTGAGATGAAGTTTCTCAATGGTAACTTGTCTGTCTTGGAACTTCCACTATAGACCAGGCTGGCCTCCAACTCAGAGAACCTGCCTTCATTTCCCAAGTGCTGGGATTAAAGGCAGGCACCACCAGCACCCCGGCATAGCTTCTACCAGGGTGTCCTTGGAACAGCTCAAAACGATTTAAGTCCTTGTCCTAGAGCAAGCTCCTGGGAAACCCAGTCAGCGCACTTACTCTTCTCTCGTACAAAATGGAAACCCGCAGGGCTCGTTGTGACATCTACATGGTTGCTGTGAGAAGCAAATCAGGTCACGTGTCTGATTTGATTTGATTTGATATAGGTGCTTTGAAAATAGGGAGAGTCAGTGAATCCTCATATTTAAACCAAGATGATGGCGTGTCCCTATTGTGTGCTCCAAACTTTAATTCATTCATCTAAAATATTTGTAAATAGTATTGTTTAGCAGTAAGGTAAAGAGAAAAAAATATCAGAATATCATAAGTAATGTAAGATAAGATGTTATTGAGAATCAGAAGCCCAGGAGGAAGAGAAGAACCTGCTTACACCACTCAACCCAGATGCCCCTCCCCACAGGACAGGTGTCAAGCGTCAGGACGGGAGCCTGGCTTTTCCTCTCTGTCTCCTGCTTGCTGAAGAAGTGTGGCCTCCCAGCTTTCTTTGTATGGTAGGTGCATTTTCATTAAGTTTGAAATTCACAGGGAGCAACTGTGCTTAAATCTTTTTTTTTAGAATTCTTTTAAAAATGAAGCCTGTTATTTAAACATTCAGAAATATAAGTCAAAGCCAGCCAGACAGAAAAGGGACAGGAAGGCTTTTTAAGAAGCAGCAGTTGATAGTTGAGGAGAGAGCTTAGAGGGTAAAGTGCTTGTGAGTCCCCGGATCTGAGTTTGGTCCCGTTTTAAAATCCTGGCCTGGGAAGGTGTGCTTATAACCACAGTGATGGGGATGCGGACCAGCTGCTGGACCTCGCTGACCACTGGGCAGGTTCTGAGGTAATCAAGGACCGGGTCCCAGCTTCATTTCCTCTCACCTTGGTTTAGATGAATGGTGCCCAAGGAGCAAGGCGACAGGTTGACCTCTGACCTCCTCATGTATACACCCACGCCCATGCCCTGTCTCACATGCAAAGCTGCCACTGAAAACTGAAATACCTGCTCATCACGTGAAGCAAACTCAGGTCAGAAAACCAAGACTCTGAATCCTATGGGTTGTCTCTTAAATTTGAACAAAATTGTGGCAGAACATTTTTATCAACATAAATGTGGTCCCACCACCAGAAACATGGCGG
>NW_022196898.1:96532753-96543935 GCF_008632895.1 Mastomys coucha
AAAAGAGGCTGAGCTGTTGCCCGCTTTGCGTTCCTATAACACAATACCAGCAAACCTTACATAGCTAGAAGTGAGTCCCCCAAATCAGGGAAGTGAGGCCCCTAATGCAGGAATCAGGTCCTTATGAGAGGACAGTGTGACCACATTTTGCTCGTTCTCTTACCCTTTCGTGCCCTCCACTTCCTGCCAGGAGGTGATGTCATAAGAAGGGCTTACAAGATTACTGTCACTTGGATCTGGGACTTCCCTCCTTGAGAACTGCGGACAACAACCCCAGAGGACTCAGACAGACAAAGGACTCAGTTTGCTGATACATTTACACAGCCCAAAGAGATAAAAGCAGATACCAAAATAATACCTTCTCCTGGTCGCAAGCTCATGCCATCTCATCTTGCCAACTAAATGAGTTTATGAACTGTCTGGAGAGACAAGTCTATCGCTTCAGTTTTGTTGCCCTGTGATTGTGTTAGATATTAATTGGTATGACCACAGCTGCCCCAGTACTGGATCTACCAGTGTGTGACTCACTCCCATGTTGAAACAATGACCTCCTAGAACTGTTAATGATTTCAGAGAGATTTCCCAATTACTCAGAGCAGACACTGCTGCACAAAATAAGGTTACCTTTACAGTCACAATTTAGGACCCACAATGTTGAGAGACTTGAGAGATGGTATAACAGTCACACGGGTCACAGTCTTGCATTGTTCTTTCTGGGGTTTACAGTTAAGAAAACTACTAACTACATCTGCATAGCGACTTTTGCTGATCTTCGTTTAGGTATCCATTGACTTGCCTTGTGATCCTCAATTACATTTCTCAGTGCTAAGCTGGCCAGGAGGTCATGTTTCCCTGCTCCCATGATCCTTAGGACTGCCAGGACCCCACTCATGATTCCATACCAGAGGTAGATACAGAGGTGTCTCTCACCTGTCCTAGACTGCAAATTCCCTGAAGGCAGCCACCACCATTGACATTTTTATTCTTTGAATCTTTTGCAGGCCCAGACTTTTGGTCCATGTTCAATAAAGGTTTGCTGATTGAATCAAACAACTATAACACATCTTATTTATATTAAATATTTCTGCTGGTTCATATAACAATTTTTATTTTTATTCCTTATTTTTAGTACTGTCTTAATTTATTTTGTTTTACTTATTTTAGAACCGATTTTCATAGCTGCATTTGTGGATGTGTCTGTATGGGTGGTCTGTTTGTGCATGTTTGTAAATATGTATGTGCGGAGGCCAGAGGTCGATGCTCTGTACATTGTATTTGGAATCTGGATCTTTTACTGAACTTGATACTAGCCATATAGACCCTCTGTGTCACTCCAGTGCCTTGCCTTCTAGGTGAGTACTGGGATTGGCCTCAGGTCCTCAGTGTTTGAGGCAGGCACACGATGCCACCAATGGGACCATCTTCCACATCCAAGAAGGATTTATAATGCAGAAGGGCTATGGCTACGCTTAGGTTAACAGTATCCGAAGCTTTCAAAGCCATTGTCTTCTGGAAGCTGCCTGCTATCAGATATGTTATTGATTGTAATGATGTCTTTCCAAACCAAACAAAATAAACAAACAAAACCCCAAATTCCCTAATGTATTTGCTTCTCCAGACAGGATTTTACATTTCCAAGAGAAACACATGTAATTGGTGAGAGCCACTCTGACCTGATGTCTGCCAGTTCCTACTAACTCATGAAGTGTTCAAGTCAACCGACTGACTTGAAATAGAAAAGGGAATCGAATAGATGTTTTTAAAAACCCCAACTGCTGAGAAGTTCTGTAATATAATCTAAAATAAATATACCAACTTAACTTTCACATATTAAAAAAAAAGAGACTAGCAGGTTTTAAAAACCATCAGCAAAATAAATATTTACGGAGCAGAGTGACAACCCGCCTTATGGAAAGCTTTGGCACACACTGTCTCCGTTAAGGTTTTGGCACACACTGTCTCCGTTAGGTTTGATGGGCACACACTGTCTCCGTTAAGGTTTGATGGGCACTTGCACTCAGGACTCTTCAGGGGGCTAACCGAAGAGTTTCCTTTACTATTTTCAGACGAGAATTAGGTCCTGACCCCTTCCCAGATGTTTCCCTTGCCACATAATGGAGATGATTCTTCCAAGTCTCCCATTGCTCAATTCCTATTTCAGTGTTTATGGAGCAATGATTTATAAAGGCGAAGAAGAGTGGAAGCCAGGCAGTTGATAGAGACCGACCATATTTCATATAGATGCAATGTAGAAAATCTTAGACTTAAGTGTTATGATATATTGAAAAGTGGGAGCTGAGGCAATGACTCCATTGGTAAAATCCCTGCAGTAGAAACACAAAGACCTGAATTCAGATCTTTGGTACCTATGTGGGAAGCCAGGCTTGGTGACAAGTGTCTATGATGACAGCAGTGACGTCAGAGGCAGGAAGAACTCTAGAGCTTAGTCAATCAACCTGGAGCTCCGGCTTAAGCGAGAAACCCCGTCTCCAACAACACAGTGAGAGCAAGAGGGAAGAGAGCTGATTGTTCCTGGTGGCCTCTACATGCATACATGTGTACACACATATGCATACATGCATATCAACTGCCCACGTGTACATACACCCATCATCACAGGCACGCACCACACACAGTATGAATTTTAAGGTATATTTACAGATCAAATAACTGGAAGCTGAAAATCATTTCTAGCAGCAGATGTAAGCACAGAGCGAACACCATGCACCATGAGTCTGTACAGAAATTGTTGCACAATTGCATATGGAAATTTGTACCGTCATCTCCTAACTCTCTGAAGATTCTAGATTATTGTTAGCTGACAAATGCCAGAACATTAAGGCATAAATTTCCCTTATGAAAAATTGAGGATTTGGAGTCAATTAATAATGTCCAATTATCTCAGATCCAGATAGAGACACATATCCTGTCTCTATCTAAAAATGAGCCAATAATAAAGTTTATGCATAATTTTCCTTTATGTCCAGAAAAGCGACCTGGAATCTTGCTCAAGAGCAGACCTATTCCCCTGTATTTTCGAACACACTAAGGAACAGGATTGACAGTTCATAACAAAAGTTATAGATGCACTGGAAAAGCTACACTTCATTACAGTAGATGCTAGTGATCCACAATAAATAAAATATCAACAACAATAACTAAGCTGGCACTCACTGAATGTCTACTATTCACCAAGGACATACGCAAATCCTCCAGTAATGGTTTAACTTTTAAATCTTTTCTTATTACAGTGTGTGTGTAGCACCATGGTGGTTTTCATTATGCCTTTTTTTTCCTGCTGTGGCCTCATGGACTATTAGTATTCATCACATTTTATAGATGAGACAGTGAAGGTACATAGACTTCTCTGTAACTCACAGAAGTTCACACTATCAGTAAGGGATCCAGCGGGGTGGAGCCTGAATGAGCTGGGCTTAAGGGTACATGCTGCAGTTCTACTGAACGGAAAGCAGCAGATGCGATGGAAACCTTGAGCTATTTGCTGTCCATCTCCTCTGTGTTCTCCACAGTGTCCCCCAGCCGGCCAGCAGGTGCTGTGCATTGGAAAGAATGTCGGTTCCAGTTGGACGAAATGACAAAGAAAAATGGTAGCTGCAGCCAGCCTAGATATAAAAATCATTCTGACTTCTTGCTGCCATTATTAACTTCTATATATGTACATGCATGTGCGTGTGTACATGTGTGTATACATAGCTGTGTGCATGTGTATGTGCCGGGGTGTGTGTGTGTATGTATGTGTGTGTGTGTGCGTGTGTGTTTGAGCATTTGTTACATTTCCATCTCTTAGAAAAGATTGAAAATGCTTTCAGGCAATGAACCCAGGTTTAATTTGGGTGCAAGCATGAGGAGGGAAAGGGAAGGGCCCATCCCCAAGCTCTTAAGAGACTAACAGCCCACAGCTGTCCCCTCTTCTGAGCAGAGAGGCTGGATTGTGTGGGATGCTCTCCAACCCAGGCAGCAAGCTGGCAATGGTTTGCTGGAGTAAGAGCACACAGCATTCCTCCTTCCCCTCACCCTGTTGCCCTACTGCAAGCATTTAGCTTTGTTGACCTAGCTCCTAAGGTTTTTGCAAAGCCCACACCTCTGCTTAGCTTCCTTTCCCTACCCCCACCCCCACACCCTGGCCTTTCCTCTTCTGGGGGCTGCCTCAATTGGTCACTTTTCTAAAAGCTCCTTCTTTAGGCCTTGTTTTGAGAGAATTGGAACCAAGATGGATGACACCAGTGTCGCTCCTGGGAAGCAGAGATGGAGATTCTGGAGGTGTTAGCATAAGGTCCGGGCATCGGTGGAAGTCTCCATATTGATAGCATCGTTAATGACTGGCATTTGATAGCAGTGGAACCATCAAAATGAGAGGTCAGTACACTATGCTACACAGACTCAATTCAACTCCTTACTGCAAATGGTGTGTGTGTGTGTGTGTGTGTGTGTGTGTGTGTGTGTGTGTGTGTACGCGCGCACGCGCATGCTTGTGCACGCTTGTGCACATATGTGTTTTAGAACACATAGGTTTTTTTTTTTTTAATGTATTTTCAGACAGAATTCAGGATTGAAGGCAGAGCTGCAAGTTTAATTGGCTATTGGCTACTGTTTTACAGGGAATATAAGATGACTCCTGGTTAACCCCATTCCCTGTAGTTAACTGGGTTCAGATCCAAGTAGGAAGAGATACCATGGCAGATGCGATGTTCCTGGCTTTGATATTTATGGAGACATTGGAACTCAGAAAACTGTAGATAGATGGGTTCTTGCTAAATATTGAGGTGTTGAAGACATAGCATGAGAAACTCTGCTATTTACCCATGTTCTGTGAGTGTGATTATCACATTGTCCAGCTTAAAACCACCCACACTCATCAGCTCCATGTCCCTGCGGTTCAGGATTCCAGCAAAGCCTTAGGCAGCCGCTCAGCTCTAGAGCCTCTCAGTCAGAGTGCCCTCTAAGGCTATGGTCTTAGCCCTTGAGATGAGAATGGTGTTTTTCTCTTGTTTGTGGTGATGCTTAAGTGAGTACACTATTGGCTCCATCCCACGAAATCAAAGGATGGAAGCAGGAAAAATTCACCTTAATACCACAGCCAGTGGTCATCTCTCCAACTCTAGGTTTGATGAGTCTAGAAGTCCTAGTTTCTGAAGGATCATCTCTGGAAACTTCTCACTATGGCTGCTGCCAGAATAACTTGAGCTGCCCCTGCCAGTAGATGACTGATCCAAAGTGATTGTACTGGCAGAGCCACTGACCTGATTACCAGGGTGAGGCAGAAGTGCTGCCACATGACAAGAGGTCAGGGAATAGTGTGCGGGGGTTGGGCTCTATCTTGGTGTCTCTGTGTCTTGTTTAACTGGAAGAAGCAATCTGCAGTCTGATTGGGCTCGGATGCTCAGACGCCTAGGAAAGGAAAATATGGTAATCCACCAGGTTCTGCAGATATACCAGTTCATCTTCAGGTTAACTTGACTGGGGTTGGAGTAATCAAGGATACACACCTCTGGCATGTGTCCA
This sequence comes from Mastomys coucha, assembly GCF_008632895.1. Classification (NCBI taxonomy): domain Eukaryota; kingdom Metazoa; phylum Chordata; class Mammalia; order Rodentia; family Muridae; genus Mastomys; species Mastomys coucha. The sequence goes on from NW_022196898.1 coordinate 96,538,277, forward strand.
GGAGGATGTTTAGATGTTTAAGAAATCTTTTGCTGAGAAAGAAAGAACCATTCTAAACATGGGGACCATTCCTTGGATTGACTAAGGAGACATCCCCAGTGTTCAAGCCTGCTTACTGACTGCCCACCCAGAGCTGCTAGCTGCCTTAGACTCCAGCTGCCATGGCAACAGTTGCTGAAGCCACTTTGCATGCCTTCTTAGCCATGATGAAATATAACCTCAAGCTGTGAGCCAAAAGAAACTTACCTGTCCTTCTCTAAGGCGCTTTTGTCAAGGATTTTTGTCACAACAATGGGAACAGTAATTATTACAAAGACACAGGAATTGTCATTTAGAGGGAGCAGAGCTGAAAATGCGTAAGGTTTGATCTCTTCAGACAAAATGCCAGAGAGCAAGCTATGCTTTCCTCTACTTGTTCCTGTCTCATAGTTTTTATAACCCAGGCTGTGAGATTAACCAGGATCTAGAATCAGCTGCATCTAGATAAAATAGGAAGGGTGAGCCCAGGCAGCTCATGTGGTGGTGCTGGCCCAGTGAGGTGGCTTGCTCCAACTCCTAGGTGGTACTGCAAACTTGTCAATGATTTCTCAAGATAATTTGAGAATGATCCTTCAAAGTGAGAGGAGCAGCCATGGCAGACAGCTTCTGATCTACTGCTCTTGGAGCAGACCTAAGAACAGCCTGGACTGAAATCTGTCCTCCCTCTCTCCTTGGTTGGTTCCTTCTATTCCTTTTCAGAAAGCATTCTCTAGACATGTGACATCTAGAAGAATCGCAGGGCTTGGGCTGACTTTTAATGAGAGGCACTGATTCTGCTATCTACTATACTCAGCCATGTTTTGTCTGCCTGCGTCTCTGACCTACACCTGATAGCTTGCATGTCAAGAGTTGTGTGCATTCAGGTTGCCAGCTGGGGTTTTATTTGGCCTCTAACATCTTTCTTAAATGTATTGACATAGAAAAGGCTTACACTCATTTTCATTACTTGTTGTTGTTGTTGTTCTTCTTCTTCTTCTCCTCCTCCTCCTTCTCCTTCTTCCTCTTCCTCTTCCTCTTCCTCTTCCTCTTCCTCTTCTTCTTCTTCTTCTTCTTCTTCTTCTTCTTCTTCTTCTTCTTCTTCTTCTCCTCCTCCTCCTCCTCCTCCTCTTCCTCCTCCTCCTCTTCCTCCTCCTCCGTTTCCTCCTCTTCCTTCTCCTCCTTTTTCTTCTCTTCTTCCTCCTCCTTCTTCCTTATCCCCTGATTTTTTGAGACAGAGTTTCTCAGTGTTACCAGCTAACTGTCCTGGACTCACTTTGTAGAGTGGACTAGCCTCAAACTCCCAGCGATCCACCTGCCTCTGCCTCCCTCCCCTATTGATGGGATTAACATGTGTCACTTAGCACTGGCTTCATTTGCACTTAAGATCTCTGCAACCAATGATGGGAATTACATCATTCTTGTCACTTTCTAAGATACCCTGTGTCCCGATGCCAGCTATGTCTTAAACAAACAAATGAGCAAACAAACAAACAAACAACACATAGTTTTTAGCATATAAGATTGTTGGTTTTCCATTGTTTCCTAGATGAAGTTCCATCCACATAGCATACAGGGCACTGTTTATTGGATTGCAATTTAAGGTGAAATTATTCTATAATTTTTGGCTTACCACATAGCCTATACACAAGCTGTATATCTCCTGGACAATAAATGCTGTGCCATGAGTCACATTCCTCCTGCCTGGCTGAGGTCTGTAGGTGCTCTTACTTTCCCTCCTGCCTGGCTGAGGTCTGTAGGTGCTCTTACTTTCCCTCCTGCCTGGCTGAGGTCTGGAGGTGCTCTCACTTTCCCTCCTGCCTGGCTGAGGTCTGGAGGTGCTCTCACTTTCCCTCCTGCCTGGCTGAGGTCTGTAAGTGCTCTTACTTACACTATGTTACATAACTTATTGATCACATTTTTTTCTGTGAAACTGTGGGGTTTTTTTCTTTTTGGTTTTTCGAGACAGGGTTTCTCTATATAGCCCTAGCTGTCCTGGAACTCACTCTGTAGAACATATTGGCCTTGAACTCAGAAATCTGCTTGCCTCTGCCTCCCAAGAGGTGGATTAAAGTCTTGTGCCACCAGTGCCTGGTTTTTCTGTGAAACTGTTATATACCAACCTAGCACTTTTTTCCAAACTCTAGAAAGAATTAAAGCTTCCTCTCTGGATTTCATAGCACTTATAAGAACACACCTGTGTTAAGACATCTGTCATATTTTCATTACTGTTTATCAACATGTCTTTCTTGCCTACATAACTCAGATGTCACAAAAGCCAAATGATACCTCACTGACCGCCCACTACCTATCAGGTGGCTTCTCACAATATTGCAAAGTGTACATACAGAGCTTTTGAGAGAGAGACTTCACAGCCCAACAAATTGCTCACCTATATTCTCATTCCTGCCTTCTGTCATTTTTCTTTCCCTTGTTGGTTTTGAAACTGAAGAATCTTTAGACAACTTGTTGCATCTGTTGATCTGGGGACTGGCCACACCCATGGGCCACACCCATGGGCCACACCCATGGCCACACCTATGGGCCACAAGTCTTATGTAACTGCTTACCGAATGTTCATACTAATGCTCTCAGTACTTTGCAACACACAGAGGCAAAGAAATATACTTACAAGTGGCATCACCAGGAGATATTTAGCTAGGTGACACACTTGAAGCCATTCATTTCAGCTCTCCTTGGGGACAGATGGGAGGTGGCAGGAAGTGGTAGGAAAGAAACAGCTAGTATACAAATGTATGAAACTTTTGTCCGTTTTATAAGTTCTTCACACTGCTATTTGGATATGTTTGACTGGTCCTCGATTCTGACTCATCTTGGTCAATGTTTCTCCAACTACGGCATGCCTCATCTTTGGGTTCGCATATCAGGTACCTTTTGTATCATATATTTACATTATGATTCATAATATTAGCAAAATTACAGTTATGAAGTAGCAAAAAAAAATAATTGAACTGTACTAAAGGGTGGCAGCATTAGAAAGGCTGAGAACCACTGGTCTAGACTTACCTATGAGCAGGACATGAGACTTTGAAATTTTTCAACTTTTCTTCAAAGAAAAACAAATCCCTTAAGAAAATATTTTGGGCTGGCAAGATGCCTCAGCGGGTAAGAGCACTGACTGCTCTTCCAGAGGTCCTGAGTTCGGATCCCAGCGACCACATGGTGGCTCACAACCACCCATAATGAGATCTGACACCCTCTTCTGGTGCGTCTGTAGACAACTACAGTGAATTATGCCAGAGCAAGCGGGAGAGGCCAGAGTGAGCAGGGCTGGTGGAGATCCTGGGTTCAATTTCTAGCAGCCACACACGATAGCTCACAGCCATCTGTACAGCTACAGTGTACTCGTACCCATAAAATAAATAAAATAAATCTTAAAAAAAATAAACTATTTTAATGCTAGATTATGGATTTAACATCATAAAGTCTAAATAAACACACATGAGAAAGATCTCCAATATATTATTAGAAAATGCATTTGTGATCCAGGGTTTAACTAGGAGGTAAAAAAGGTAATGAGTGTTTCCACATTAAAGGAGAGCTATTGGTTAATGTAGCATAAAACCTGGCTGTGAGGCTCTGACCTGATAATATTAATTTTTATCCCCTGAAATCACATTCTCAGCCTTATCTCTCCCGTCTCTCTGTGACTTCAAAGGAAGCGGTGAAAAAACACACAACAGGACTGGTCCAATTCACCTCTGTTCGGAAACCAGTAAAGGTCTGTAGAGTCATCTTCTTTTTGTGCATTGACTCTACAGAAAACCCCTGACAGGCTAATGTATAGATGTAGATTATACTAGCATTAGATAAAATTGGAAGCAAGATATTAATAATAATCCAGAATGGTATAAAACTATGGAATCATATTTATTATCACTGGCTTTTATGTGATATACAATAAAGGAAACTCAGTTTAGAAATTAACTTTCATGTTGATGATAGCCTGACCTGTTTTGTTCTTGTACTGGTTTATATGATGATTGTGATCAATAGAAAGAGCAGAGTTTTCATTCATCTGCTGAAGCACCTTTTTCTCCTTTAAGTGTGTTTGTGAACGTTTATGGGCACATGTGTGCACATTGATGATTTTGACTCAAGTTTGAAATCGGGAGTTGTTATACTGAAGAACAAAGGAGCGAATTAACGTAACCAGGTCATTAAAAGATGGATTGTCTATGCGGTACTAGCTTGGAGCCACCATTGAACACTTCTGTCCCAACTCAGAAGGAAAAGACAAGCACTGTAATCCCATGTCACCTCTGAAAATGACATCAGGAAATGTCTGCTCAAAGTCAGCTACTGGTCAAGACTTACATGGAATTAGCCAAAGCCAGGAAGGAACAAGGGTTTGGAGGTTGAACGTTTGAAGGGAAGACCTTACCTGCTTCCTGCTGTCATACCTAACATTTCCTCTTTGTCAGATATGTACATATCGTATTACCTCCTGAAAGGAAGCACACATAATTCTCATCTTACAGACTGAGACTCCAGTCCTTTCCTTTCTCTGGAACATTATTTTCTGTGGAAATGTCTCAACATAAATTTAATAACTCACTGAAAGTAACGGCAACAATAAAGTATCCCCAACAGGTCCAACTATGCAAAGCTGTCTGACTAGACAATGCAAATGAGTCAGTCACTGGGGAGATTAGGAAGCAAGTGGATCTCTCTGAGTTCAAGGCCAACCTGCCTTCTTGGTGAGTTCCAGTTTCATGGATACATAGTGAGACCCCATCTCTAAAAAGGATTTGAATGGATAATAAATACACTCCTCCAGTGTTTGCTGTCATCTCAGTTCAAGACAATTAAACATAATCGATCTGACTTAATGAAGGCTAGCTTGCTATCTGAAATGTCTTTGGTAAGTCTGGAGAGGTGGCACAGCGAGTGAAGACACTAGCTCCTAACACTGTCACCCTGAGCTCTATCTGTCGTGGGGCCCTCATGGTGGACGGAGAGGACTGACTCCAGGGGACACATGGATTGTCCTCTGACCTTCACATGCCCGCACATGTACACAAGATAAACAATGTGATGTGAAAATTAAGTAAGCAAAAATAAAATAAAATAAAATAAAATAAAGGTATTTCCCCTGACAAGAGTCAAACTAGCCTAGAGGATTTGTAGTTTACCAACCAGTATGAGATGGAGTATCTGAAAAAGATTCCAGTTTTGTTTAAGCTACATCGGCTCTGAAATTCAGAAAACTGGTAAGAAGTGTACAGTTATTGTCATCATTCCTAAAGGAGTTAGAATTATAAACAAAGAACTTTTAAAACTAGTTGACTTATTTAGTGAGCCCTTGGCATTCATGTGCTTCCATATTTGTCTAACTTTTAAGAGTCAGTTCCCAACACCCCAAGAACACAAAGCAAGAAACTGGAACACCAACTTTTCAGCCAGGGAATGCTGGTTTTCAAGACAGGATTTTTCTGTGGAACCTGTCTGTCACAGAACTCACTCACTTTGTAGACCAGGCTGGCCTCAAACTGAGAGATCCACCTGCCTCTGTCTCCCCAGTCAGTGAGGGACTAGAGGCCTTCACCACCACCACTACCACCTCCACCACCACCACCTCCACCTCCACCTCCACCACCACCTCCACCACCACCACCACCAC
>NW_022196898.1:96544458-96550647 GCF_008632895.1 Mastomys coucha
CTCCACCTCCACCTCCACCTCCACCACCACCACCACCACCTTCACCACCACCTCCACTACCACCTCCGCCACCACCACCACCTGACAAGGGTAGGGTTTCTAAGAGGTAGAATGGTGAGTTCTGGAAATCGCCAGCATCACCCTCCCAAGGTTAACCTGCAGCTCAGTAACCAGCTTGCCTTTGGTCCCGGCTTCACAGCTCTACAGCCAACTGTACCGTGTTGAAATTTGTATGACAGGCAGTTTCAACACTTTTGTTTAGTTAAATGCAAGAGCATCACTTTAAAAGAAAAGCTCTATTGCCAAAAAATATAAACAGCCTGAACTTTGATTAATATAAATATTTTAGAACCAGAACATTCTCTTACATCTTACAAAAACAGTTCTGAAGAGGCTGCTGGGAAAGCAGAGGCACTCTCGAACATGAGATGAACTCGACACAATGCAGCTGCAGAGCAGAATTTTAAGTAAATATGAATTGTTTGTCTTTTCAAGAGGGCTGCGGACTTCGCTTGAAATGGGCTATTTTGAGCGCTTCATGTTTCATTAGTAAAAATGAAAGTTTTCTTTTATAGATTTATTTCTGAGGCAGCCAATTTAAATTTCAAAGTTCTCTAATTAAAAAAGATGCCATTAAAATGATTCCCCCTGCCAAGTTTAGGGTTATTTACTAATAAGCTGCTGGACAAGAGATGTGTGAAGTGAATAGATGAGAAACATTGACAGGGAAGCCTTCGAAGGGTGAAGTTAGTTTATTAAGCCCTCTTTTGTCGCAAATGGCCCGGCTGCACACAGAAAAGCAATCCTTCTACCTTAGAAGATTAATTCTGAAGGAGGTGCTCTGGGGTCAAAGAACACAAGAGCGTGTGCCTAATCTCGAAGAAATCAGGCTATTTCTCACAGCAATTAAGCCAAGGTCTGAGTTTCACCCATGGTGTATTTAAACACAGGATACAATTAAGCCCCAAAGTATTAATATCTTTGCTTTACAAAATTGCCCAGGAAATAGATTTTGCCCTCTCTCAAATGAACAGCAAGTCAAATTAAGGGAATAACTCGATTCGTTGCCAAGTTGCTTGAAATAAGTGTCACATTCTTTTCTAATTGCAAATGACTAGTAGACATCACGATAGTTTTCTTCTCTTTTTTCTTTTTTTCTTTTTTTGTAAAGCCTTACAATAGGCTGAGTGTTTTGAGCATTCCAGCTCCTTTTATCTAAATAGTGAATCTCAGTTCGGTTTTTTTGAAAATGTATTGTTTTCACACTGTAATTAAATAGACAACTCATTGTGTGTTAAAAATCAACTCATTATAAAAATCTGAGGACTTATAATTTGCCACCAAGACAATATTTTAACTAAGGAGCTTAGCAACGGATGTGTAGAGGGGGGAAAGAATGCAACTCATAAGCAATCAAACGATCAGAAGGTTTTTCTTAGAGTAATTTCTTCATATACTTATCTCAAGCAATGAGCTAATGCTCCAGAGAGAATTATTACAGCTTTAAAACATTGCCTCACAAAGACAAAATAAAAGGCTAAATATAAAAACAACTAAACAGCTTTTATTTGTTGTACATCATATCCCTAAGGCAAAAAATTTTAATAGCACACGAGTTGTGTTAAATAAAGTACTGCTTTCATTCAGTTCTTATAAAAAAAAAAAAAAAAACCCAAAATGCAAACAGTCCTTCTAGAATTAAAAGATTTTTGCCCCTTTCCAATTTTTTTGTTCTTTCTCTTTTGTCTCTATATCAGATTAACTTTTCATTTCATTGCCAAATCAAATTCTCTTTGTCTTTTTTTTTTTTTCAGGGGAGGGCAGGGTGAGAAGTTGGTCTTGGAATGGGAAAGATAATTCAATAGCTTTTGTTTATATAGCTGAATCAATAATGCCTTCTTTTCATATAGGACTTGGTAGCAAGACAATTTTTGTTACACAGTGTCAGGAAACTCAAGGAGAAATGGGTAACCCATGATTCACGGACATCCTTATAGAGGGTGTGGGGGCAAATAGGGTGTGTGCAGTGTGTGTGTGTGTGTGAGTGTGTGTGTGTGTGACATTCTGACATGCTCTTGTTTGCACTTGCTGTTGTTTTTAGCAACTGAGAACAGAGGTAAAGTGTGAAGGTCAAGGGTCTTTGAACCCACACAGTTTAGGTTGTATGTGTTGTATGTGTGGTGTGTTTGTTGTGAATGCACGGGAGTGTGCAGTTGCTTGAACCTGTGCCTGAGCACAGACACCACAGATGTCTTCCGCTATGGCTCTGCACCCTATTCCTCTGAGACAGGTTGTCTCACTGAATTGGAAGTTTACTGTTTTGGCCAGACTACCTTACCAACAATCTCCCAGGACCTACCTGCTTCTCTTCCCTTCACTGTTGAGGTTCCTCCCTTACACAACCATATTTAGCTCTTTTCATGTTTTCTTAAGTCTTGGTTATGGGAGTTTGAACTCAGAATCTTATATTTGCACAGCAGACCATCACCCACTGAGTTATCTCCCTAGTCCAAGCATGGGCTCCCTGGAATGCATGGTGGGCTGTAAGAGAATGTGTGGAAACTTGAATCAAACAAAGCATTGTTCTTATAGGACCAATGATTTTGATATGCTTTTTGCTGACATTACTGGCGACTTGGTCTATTCTGTAACCTTTAAAAGTGCAGCATATCCCAAAATGAGTTACTTATTAAACAAATGTTCTTTTCTAGTGCAACTGACCTTTAAACGATTATTTCTCGGTGCCCACAACAAAGAGAATTTCACCTGCTCCCTTTACACTTCTGATGCACTACAGTGAGTGGATCCCCAACCTTTTCGTAACCTGGCAGAAACCTGATACACAACATGGAGTTACAAAATGCTAATGAGCACTTTTTCTTTTAAGGGGAAGTCTTATTACACTGTTAGCATGCTGGGATATGCAGAAGCTATGCAAAAGGGTAGAAATAAGCTGTCATTGCCATCAACCTGCAACAATTTTAGACACCACAACTCTAGAGTCCTGGGGTAGTAGCAATTTCACCACTAAGGCAGTTTCTGAAGGTTTTACCCTATAACTTTTAAAGTGTGTAGCTGTGGGTCCCTGTAGGTATGGGTATGTGTGATAATGGGTGGATAGGGGGTGGTTTTAAAGCTGCATTTAATTGAGAATGTAGCGTTGTCACAAATATACAGCATTTGTAGATAATCTGAGGTGAACCTCTATCCACTTAATCTGGAGACTTATCACCTTTATAAAAAGGAGAGGTTTTGTGATATTGTGTGTGTGTGTGTGTGTGTGTGTGTGTATGTGTGTACATATAACAGGTATCTTGTAAAGATATGATAAGCTCAATCATGCCTTTGTTATTCTTGATTAAACAAAGATGGTGAATGTAAGCTTTATTCAGGAACACGTCACTCTGGCACATGTTTAGAAGCCATCCACTTGTAAGAACTGTTTCCCCACACCCCATTGCTCTGTTCGTTGGCAGATAACCTAGTTTACACTTCCGTAGAGCTGAGGAATCCAACAGAAAGTTCATTAGCCTAAATATTTTCACTCAGAGAAAACTGAAATTCTATTTTTGAAAAATCCCATGAAAAATAGTTTTACCCGAAACCTCAGTAACATGCTAAGAGTCCACATTCCACACATACTGATTTATAAACTTAAGGCACACATATCCACCTCTGTTCAAGAATGAAAATTTGTTTCTTGCAAAATCTAACCTTAAAAAGATATCTGGATGATAATAGAGAAGTAGCTATATAAATGGTAGATAGATAGACAGACAGGTAAATAGATAGATGATAGGTGACTGATAGATGATAGATAATAGATGGATGGATATGCTGGTTCAAAGGTATTGGGCTTAAGAATGTTGAGTCCTGTTGCTTTAAACAACAATCTCCTTTTAAACTTATAAGATATGTCTACTGGAATGAATTACAAAGATATCCGAGAATTCTTTTAAATAATGAAAACAAAGTATTTTTTAAATAATTTCCACTGATGCTTTCTTTGGATTCTAATGTGATAATATTTTCTTAATCTAAAGGGCAGGGCAGCCACAAGGCTCCTAGGATAAACCAAAATTAACATCTTTTTGGGGAAAAATGAGCTCCAAAAAAACAAAACAAAACAAAACCCAAACAAACAAAAAAAAAAACCCCAGAAATATATTTTGTTTGCCTAACTACAATTTAATTTTCAAAATGGCAAATCAGTTAGTTTATTGACATGTTACCACAAAAAAAAAAAAAAAAAAAAAAAAAAAAAAAAAAAAAAAAAAAACCAGCCAGACCTAAGACTAAAGGAACTTATTATCGAGACTTCCGGGATCTGGGGTCTTATTCATTAATTTGGGTGGCTGCTGACAAACAGAAGAAAATCAACAGCTCTGGATAAAATAATCATCAAGGGCTTCGATGTCTGTAAACGATTTAAATTCCTGACATTGAATATTTATAGTGAGCCATGAGCCTTTGACAGTCACCATATTTCAGCCGGCTCCCAGCAACCAGCACAGACAGGAACCCAGAGGTTCCTGATGGATCTTCATCCCTTGCCTCTCTGGGTCATTTGGCCTGTCTTATCATGAGATAACCAACACCTGGAGTGTTACTGACAGTCTCTCAGGACCTCACTCCCTGCCTGGTGGCCCTCCCTCCCCAGAACTGTCATTCAGATGCATTAGGCCCTCTGCCCTGTGGGCTGCAGCCCCATGGGATGGTTGTCATGTCCTACACTGACCACCATGATCACGAAGCAGCCTTGGCTTCCACACTCAGGCTTCGAGAGCCTGCTCTGCCTGGGAGCAGAGACAGCATTTCGGCCACAGATGTGACCGGTTAACTGTACAAGCAGAGGCTAAGTCCGCATAACAATACTTCATTCAGCAAGGGAGTCTGCAGCAGATTACAGTTTCTCTCTGCTTAAGTCTGGTCTTAATTTACTGCTTTTATTCAGTTTTCAACCACAAACGAGCCCCTTATGAGGCATTCACTAGGCAGAATTGACAACTCTTTTTATCTACTTGAAAAATATTTTTGGATAATAATTTATGGTTACAAAATATTTTAAGCAGTTTGAACATGTATCATGCTTTCAATGCTTAGCCGTGCAGTATCCTCTGTGGAAAAAAAAAAAAACCAAAAAACAAAAAAAAAAAAAAAAAAAACAAAAAAAAAAAAACAAACAAACCAAAAAACGGACTGCCAGACAATCTGGTCATGTTACACACAACATTTGTAACAACAGAGGGATTTGGCCACATAGAAACACAAACTTAAAAAAAAGACCTCCCCGTACTTTATGGAGAATGTCTTAAAGACTTCCTTAAGCTCTTAATTTGCATCTCAGGAGAACACCAGAGTCCAGAATGGCATTTACAGGCCCTGAGTATGGAAAAAATAATTTTGGCAAGTATTGTATTTTACTTATGGGTTAATGTTTAAAATAACACACTTTGAACACTCCTCAGAGGAGAAAAGAAAGCTGTCTCTCTGTGAACATGAAGGACAGACAGTTCATATTCTGTTTGTACTCTCCGCATGAAACCAGAGGGCAGAGACTGACTTGGACTTCGTGTTTGCTTGTTTGTTTGTTGTTTCTATAGTCAAATGGTTTCTCTGCACTTAGTTCTGAGTTGATGCTGTCCGGTAAACTGTCTGCGAGTGCCTGTTAATATAGGAGTGGGCAGAGTGCCAGTCACTAGGATTAAACCGGAAGCTCCTCCGCGCCAGAGGGTCAAACACGATCTGTGTGTAATAAATGACAAGTGCCAGTGTCAGGCTTGTTTGTACAGAATGTCTTCTGGTTTTTGCCAACCAATGATCTGTGACTACAACAGACCCAAGCGAATGAGAGGCCAGGATGCTGTGCAGTTGGCATTTTTTGAGATAGAAATATTGCTTTTTTTTTTTTTATGGCTTTAGATCTCTAAGCCATGGGTACACGAAGCTCGGCAAGTTTGTTCTTGACAGAATTTCTTTCTTATGTTCTATCATCAAATAGAAATTATGCATAATAAAAGTTCCATTATGACATTTTCATACATGTATATGAGGCATTTTTATCAAAATCACCTCCCGTTACGCACGCTTGCTCCTCTTCTTACCTGGCTGATCTTGTTACTTCTCCCATTAGCTCTCTTTCTAGTCTCATGGCTCTCATCGCTCTCTCTCTCTCTCTCTCTCTCTCTC
>NW_022196898.1:96550657-96562080 GCF_008632895.1 Mastomys coucha
TCTCCCCCTCTCTTTCTCCCTCTCCCTCTCCCTCTCTCTCCATCTCTGTCCCAGTGATTCTTGTTAATGTGGGTGGGGTTTGTTTATAAGAGCCTGGGTATGTTAGCAGGGGCTATACCTCTGAAGACACTGCCAGACTCCTCTATAGGAAGGGATTCTTCCTACTGTAGAAGGAGCCTTCATAGGCAGATGCTCACTAATGTTAGACAGTCATGTGGTTCCCTCATCAGCTTACATGCCGTCCGTCTTAAGCTAAGTATTGAGGAAAGCACATTTGGCCTCAAAAAGAAAAGACATTGGCTTAAGAAGAAAGAGCGAGACAGCATTCTCTACAGGTCTCTTCAAGTATCATATGTAAATCATATTTAAAAATCAAATTATACAAGGGGGAAACTATATAATGTGCAATAGGAAAATAATGAACTGTATCATTTTGGTTAGTTAAGTAGTTATTCTGTCTTTATAGACTACAGTTCTGTTTGATTTTTCATCATAAAAACAGGTGTGGCTTGTAGACTGTTTATTATGACTGTTGGTTTGAAATTCTGTTGAAAAGGGTTCTGAAGATCATTCTTGTCATTTCAGAATGTGTCACCTTTCGCCTGTAGAGAGGATTCATTGCCTCCATGATGTGCTCACAATAGTATAAAAGATGCGTCTTGGAAGGCAATAAGCTAGTCCACAGCAACGTCAAATTCGAATGACACTGGAGTTCCCAAGTTACTTATGTTAAAATTGTTTCATTAACAATTCAGTGACCACATTCTGCTATGCAACACAAATATATTAAAGCATAGACAAGAATGACTTTAGTGACCAGTGAAGGAGGTTTAGGATGTGGCAGTTCCAATGTGCTTGCTCTGCCATCAGGCAAAGGTCGGCTGTCGTGAGCAGCTGAGAGTCAGAGGTCACCCGGAGAGCTGACATTTTCTATTTGCTTCCATGTCATGGCCTTTACCTCTCACTCCAGATTTCAGGTACCCAGATCCTTCCCCTCCTCACCGAGGACCATGTGTAAAGTGAGGGGAGAGAGCAAAGGAGGGAGGGAGGGAGGGAGGGAGGGGGAGAGAGTATGGGGGTGGTTATTTAACAACAAACTTCCTCATTACATACCTATCACAAAGTAATCCAGATTTAAAAAATTGTTTTCTAAATTATAGAATAACTTCAAAATTCTAAGGGTCCTAATAGAATAGCCCTTGTCATATATTTCCTGACAGCAAAGCTAATGCTCGGTTTTGGGTTCCTGGAAAGCAGGTGGTTCTGTAGGATTTGAAAAGAGAATGAAAACTTGATAAGAAATTATCAGTCTACCCTGGACACACTCCTAATGGTTTTTTTTTTTAAATCCAGATTTATTCGAAGGAAAATTAAATGAAACATACAAGGAAATCTTTCTGAAGCATGTGCCTTTGCGTGAAGCACCCACATGGTGAGGTGGGGATAGTTGGGCATTTAAATAGCTTAAAAATAAAAGTGCAACATGTTGAACAGAAGCATCTAAGAAGCTCCACCCCCATCCCAGTGCCTCGAAGTTGTGGAGAAAGCAAAGATTTGAAATGGAAATTCATGAACACAGAGAGGTGGGTAATTTCCTAACTGGATAACTCTGTGTGTGACAGTGGGTTTGGGAAATGAAAATCTCCCTCTGCTAAGTGCTGGGTTGCAGAGGTTTAAATTTAAAAGTGGAGTCTATTTAAAGGTTCCACTGAGGTTCTGTAGGCTCAGTTGCAGAACAGAGACCATCCAGCTGTGTTTGCTAGTCTGTCAACAAGGAGCCTAAACAAACAATAGAAGAGAATGGGCCAAAAAGCTGAGCCATCTGAGAGCATTGCATATTAGAGCGTGGTACAGCTCAAGAGCCGTGTTGGATGAACCCGGGCAACCCACAGATGTAAGTTCCCGCAGTCCAACAGTTTAAAAGTATTCAATGGATGGTGATGGCGCATACCTTTGATCCCAGCATTCAAGAAGCAGAAGCAGGTGGATTTCTGAGCTCAAGGCTAGCAGAACAAAACAAAACATAAACAAACAAACAAATAAAAGAGCAGTCATATCAGTAGCTAGTGGGACCAGGCACAGATACACACAGAGCATCAGATGCAAGGATTATGACTTCTCTAAACTAGGGGAGATCCATGTCTCTAGCAGCCAGGTGGTCCAGGGCCTGGATGGAGTTCCAAAAGTTTGAAGAGGAGAACAAACAGGACTAGTTACAGAATCAGAGTGCTAGCCCTTGAAGGGTGAAAACTTCCTGTAAGGCCGTGAAGACAGCTCGAGAAGTACTCCAAATAGGGAAGTGATATCCTTGTCAGGAGTACAAGCCTGAGACACGGGGTCAAGGCAAAGCCAAGATGGGGACGGGGACTTAGATCTTGTCTTTCTATTTCTTAGAGAGGGAGAACTGGAGGCTAAAGAGATAGTTGGTGATATAAAAAGATGCTTGATTCATCAAATAGGGATGATAACTGCTTACACACACACACACACACACACACACACACACGCCTAAATTAATTGCTTGATAAATACATATCCTTCACCCAAATTATTGGGTTAATCAGCAACACTGACATCGTTTGCCAAAGCCCCAAGCTGCCGAGCGTGTGTTCAGGTGCTGAGTGGAAGCACCTGAAACGTGGGCGAGGACAATTCCACATTCCATCAACATTTTTGGCACCTAGTAGAGGTAGGAGCAGATTGAATGTGCTGCCCACCCGGTCGGTAACCCGGATAAGAACTTCGAACCATCCTCTCAGTGGAGGTCGCCTGTGATTTGCTTACTGCCGAGTAACCCAATTTTAGGATAGCACAAATTTTAATTATATGTTTCATTTAACTGGCACCTGTCCTTGGAGGCTGTCATTAAAATTCTAACAAGCTATGATGTGGGAACTATTATTATGTATGATTTATAGGGAGGCAAAAAATAAATAAGGAGAGGAAGAAAGAAAAGAAGAAGAAGAAAGCAGGGAGGCAGACTGGGAAGGTTAGTATTAAGACTGGTGGATGTCAAAGCCTGGGAGTCCACTGCTCAGACACCACACCAGCTCTCTAGAAAGCTCTCGAAAAGATAGCTGCATCCCCAGATTTATCCTGCTCACATGTGATTTTGCTCAAGCCCCACCTTGCCCATGTTGTGGGCGGGACACTCTTCTTCAGTAGCAGCCTGGCCTCCTAAATAAGATGCTTGACCTTGAGACCAAGCTGGCTTAAAATGTGAGTGTGTGTGCACGTGCGCGCGGTGTCTCTTGTGGGCCACGCTGAGCTGGAACTTACTGTGTAACCCAGTATGGCCTTGAACTCCCAGCAACCCTCTGGTTCCACCTTCTAGGTAAATGGGCTAGGGTGGGGAGCCGTCATAATAAAATCCCACCAGCAGGCACGCTTAGTTACTGCTGAAAGCCCTAGTGTTTGAATAAAGGTGCTAGTAGAGGTGAGGCACTCAGTGTGGCTAAAAACTGAGACTACAAAGTCCCTAAGAGCAGAAGTAAGATGGATATGTGCTGGCCCTGGGAGCATGGGAAGCCACACCACTCTGTTTAATGAACTTCAATATTTCAATAATAAAAAAGAAAAATCAGGTCAGAGACGTGTGTAAAAGGCTGTGCCTTCTTATTTGGGTAAAATAACTCGTTTTGTACTGTATAATTTGATCATCGACACTAAACTGAGCTTCTTCTGTTAATTATTTTATATTTCTATGCTTCTATTAGGAATCTTACTGTAGCTACACCTATTTCTCCCAAAAATAGGAACTGAAAAAAAATCTATATTTTTTTCTAGTCTCTGCCTTCACAAGAAGTATTTTAAAAAAAGAAAAAAAGAGCCTTAGGTTTCTAGTGTAAGTGCCAAGTATACTTCCTGTTTAGATCAAATCTAGCTTGAACTGAAATAATTAGCCACTGCTCTTGATTTTAATGGAAATGTAAGGTAACCCGGTCCTCACAATAATCCCGTTCTGTCCTGCTGGGAACAGCGATCTATAGGGAATCATTAGTAGACTATTTCTGCCCCAGGAACATGCACAAGTTGTCCTAAAACAAAAGCAAAACAATAATAAAACCCACGACCTTTTAACCTCTCCCGAAAATTAAATAAAAAATATGTGGGGGAAATCACATTTGAAAAAGCCTGTTCGGTTTGGGAGAATACTTTACACTCATGTGTACATCCTCAGACAAGGTTGTGACCCTGCTTGAACGACTACAGCTCTTGCAGCTTCTATACCTGCATGGGGGAGGATGCAAAATGATTTTATAATTAGAAATTCTTAATAGAATTGACAGAAAGAAGAAAACGTTCTGGTGCGGAGAATGCGCTGGGCATCAGTGCCTATAAAACCAGAGATATTGAACGCGTTGGCTTTTATTCCTCTAGCTGCATAAAAAACGAAGCACCTAAAGAGAGCTAAATATAACACAAAGTGAGCGGCGTGCATGACTGGACTTCGCAGCAGTAGGTGTGTGCAAAGAGACCGAAAGCCTTATTTGTGCAATAGATACTGGAAGTTGTGTGATAACGAGGAAAATAGCTAATTCCCATTAAAACTTTTTACCCCTGGCTAAATGGCATAGGCTTTAGGAGTGCTTCAGTGCTCACTTTTGTCCTGCCACCCCCCAAATTTTCTGTTGAATGATATTTTAGAAAGCTGTTGCTATTCGAGGTGTCGCTGCTGCAGGAGAGGTCTAATGATCACTCCGAAGTCTAGTTGCCTTTCCATCGCCCGGCCTGAGAAAATTTCATCCACATAGCTGATTCAGGGACTTGTTTGGATCTGCTATTGGCACGTAATACGGGATGAATGAAAACATAAAGCCCGCGGCAGCTGAATGCCCCTAAAGAGCACTTGGGAACTTCACTGGGTGCCAAAGAAAGTAGCTCCGGTGTCAGCTGCGGGAGACGCATTGTACTGGGCTCGGCAGCCGGTCCCGGGCGCCTATTCATCTCTGAGGAAATTTTCAGGTATTGAATTTTAATCTATGATGCCCAATTATAATTTGGGACCCTTTTACATGAGACACTGGGCTTACCCCATATGGCCATTAAGTCAGGACTGCCTAATACACGGTTTTAATTTCCACAAAGCAGGTGCTGCTTCTGGTCAGTAACCAATCCATGATTTGCCTTCCTTTCGTGGATTACGCAATTTTCATTTTCCTGCGCCAGCGTCACCCCTTCCTGCAAGTGTTCAGTGTGTTAGGTGGTTTCCTGCCTAATCCTGTAGAGGTTCCCACAGACATCTTTTAAAAGTATTTGTAATTTAAAAAACATTATTTTGTAGGTCCCTGTTTCATCTCTATTGTGCAGTAACTTACTTCATTTTTTTTTTTAAGTAAATGAATAATGGAAGTTTTACGGTATTATGTGATGCTTGGAATCAGGAGGTGGACTCTTCAAGAGTAACGACTTTTTACTAATTCAGTTATAGACACCCCCACACATTTACTATTAAAAACTTACAAACAAAACATGTGCAAAAATATCCCCAAATTCCTT
This sequence comes from Mastomys coucha, assembly GCF_008632895.1. Classification (NCBI taxonomy): domain Eukaryota; kingdom Metazoa; phylum Chordata; class Mammalia; order Rodentia; family Muridae; genus Mastomys; species Mastomys coucha. Next base: position 96,556,157 of record NW_022196898.1, read on the forward strand.
ATATCTTTGAAATAATTATCTTGAGAGATGTTATCTCCAGGGCCCTTTGTTCCTCTGCCTTGGCCCCACCCTCTTCCTGCCACATTGGTCCCTTTTCTTAGATTTCACCTTAGGTTTAACACTCCAAGCAGTGTATCCATTGGTTAGCTGTCTGGAGGAAAACAAAATGAAACAAGTTGAATAAAAGAAAAAGACAAGATACTGAAGGTTACTTCCTCAAGTCCTCCATGTTTCTGACTGTACAGATTCTCTGTTCTTCAGGGTCCTCTTCCAGCTTTCTTTGTGCTATGCCCATGTGCTGTTCCGGGGACTAAAGTTACATTCTTCAACTCAACGGCTGCAGTTTCATCAAGACTCTGGTGAGCTTCCTCCTATCACCGCAGCCTCCTTCTGGTCTGACTGCGAGCAGAATCCATGCTCCAAAGACCCACCCACTAGGTGTGTGGACAGCCAGGCTATGATAAGCATCTTTACCAATTTAAAAACTATGATCTGGTTTTCTTTAAGGATGTGCTACAGAGAGCCCAGCTGTACAGAGAGCCCAGCTGTACCGGCTGGTTCTGTGTGCCAACTGACACAAGCTGGAGTTATCACAGAGAAGGGAGCCTCCCTTGAGGAAATGCCTTCACAAGATCCTGCTGTAAGGCATTCTCTCAATTAGTGATCAAGGGTGGGAGGGCCCATGGTGGGTGGTGCCATCCCTGGGTGGGTAGTCCTAGATTCTATAAGAAAGCAGGCTGAGCAAGCCATGGAAAGCAAGCCAGTAAGGAACATCCCTCCATGGCCTCTGCATCAGCTCCTGCTTCCTGACCTGCTTGAGTTCCAGTCCTGACTTCCTTTGGTGATCAACAGCAATGTGGAAATGTAAGCTGAATAAACCCTTTCCTCCCCAACTTGCTTCCTAGTCATGATGTTTATGCAGGAATAGAAACCCTGACTGAGATACCATCTTACAATACTGCAAACCCAAACCTGAAGGTGTTGAATGTGTAGAAAAATGTTGTGTAATTCAGATCTTGTCTAGAAAGGAATCCTTCCACAGACATGCAGAGATGGAATATGCCTTGGTTGTTTTGAGGAAGGCTCATGGAATCCCCATGGGCATTAGCCCCACCCCCATCCAGACCCCCACCCCTCCCGACCCTCACCCTGAACCCCCATGTACCTGAGACTGACTTTACCTTCCTGATCATCATCTTGCTTCTATGTTTCACATGCTACATTGAAAGATTTGTGTAATGAAGCCCTAGGTCTGCTTGGGTAAGAGAAATTTATCCCCTCTAGCCCAGTGGTAGTTGCATGTGCCTTTAATCCCTGTGCAAAGGAGGCGGAGGCAGTCAGATCTGTGAGTTAGAAGATGTCCTGACCTACAGAGGGAGTTCTAGGACACTCAGAACTACACATAAAAACTCTGCCCCGAAAAACAAAATGAAACAAAATGAATAAAAGAAAAAGAAAAGAAAAGAAAAAAAAGGAAGAAATTTATCTCCCTAAAATGCTTTTTTAAAACAGCCAGTAAAGAAGGATCAGGAGGCAGAGCCTGGGTTGTGCTGTTGGCCAAAGCTTCTTTGGGGCTGTTGACATGACCATCTCCCTTGTTCTGTTTTAATTATAGAATTTATTGTTGCTACAATGTGTATTAGTATGGTTCAGCTGAAACCTGCTCTAGCCATGAACTTCCAGTACTGGGGAGAATAAGGCTTGGGGGAGGTGAGGGGAGGAATGGAGGGAGGACAGAAAGGAGACAGAGAGAGAGAGAGAGAGAGAGAGAGAGAGAGAGAGAGAGAGAGAGAGAGAGAGAGAGAGTTGAGCTGAGTTTAAATAAAAAGCTATGAAGACCTAGAGGGGAGGGAAGACTGAATATCATGGTACGGCCTTCAGCTCAGGGCTTCTCTTCTCTTGTAGCTCCCAGGAGTGACAGCAGGAACTCCTCTACTGTCTGTCAGGATTGTCTCCATTGTCCCCAGCTCCAGCTCAGTTCTTAGCCAAGGATGAGCCTTTCATGGGATCACAGACAAATGCTTCCCCTAAAAGAACAAATGGACCACTTTGGGATTTGAAAGATGCATAGTTCATGAACTGTGCAACACTGTCCTGTTGTGTGATCACAGGATGTCTCACTTTAAAAGGGTGCTCCGTGGTGACTTGGATGCAGATGAGTAGGTTCCAGAGGTTCATATACAGGAAAAGTCCCACCTGTGGCAGGTGTCATGGTGGAAGGAGGGGGGAACTCTAAGAGGCAGAGCCTAGCAGAAAGTGCTTAGTGACTGGGGTCATAATCCTGAAGAGAATGGATGCTAGGCAACATCTCCGTGTCAACCTTCTTAAAAACAAAACAAATCAAAACAAACAAACAAAAACAAGAAAAAAGTATCTAGGTTCGGGTATTTTATCATAAAATCAGAAGTTGAACTGATAAAGGGTGAAGCTCACTGGCAGACTGGATGCTTAGCATGCTCATTGCTCAAGACCCTTGGTTTAACACACACTCACTCACACACACACACTCACACACACACACACGCACACGCACATGCATGCACACACACACACACGCACACACACATGCACACAAACACACACACATGCACAGGCATGCACACACACACACACACATGCACAGGCATGCACTCATTGGCTTATATCACACACACACACATGCACACACACGCATGCACACACATGCATGCACACACAGATGCACACGCACGCATGCACACACACATGCACACACGCACACATGCACACACACACACATGCACACACACACACGCATAGGCATGCACTCATTGGCTTATAGCCTTTTCCTACAATACAATAGATACTACTTGGTTAAGCATATTACATTATACTTGAAAGCATTCCTCGAACTGCTCTAAGCAATGCCCACATCTTGCCAAGTTTCAGTTGCTTCCCTGAGGCTTCATGGCCTCAGCCTTTGTCACCCAGATGGCATTTGTCTCTGAGTGTGCCGTGGCCACGAGAAAATGGCTGTCTAGTGTGCACGAGGCTTGGTTGGGTTCAATCTCTAGCATGTATTAACAAGAAGCATTTTCAAGTTATATTTATGAAGCAGTGTACTCCAGTAAAAGTATCCACGGATCCGCGGTTGTTGCTTTTGTTTCGAAACGTGAAAATATTAGAGGCACAGAGGCCTGACACATTACAGTTTGATTCAAATGTTCAATGCGGAGTTGAGCCGGCTGGGAGCGTCCTAGCTCGTGAGGCTGTGGCCTGGCTTTACTGTGCCCATGTTACTTTCCTGTGTCTCTGTCAGCCTCTGGCACCCTAAGGAGATGTCCAGATCTTGGTTGCCAGCATTTACCTGGTTCTTAAACATAATAAAGATCCAGTAAACAGAGGCATATTTGTTTAAATGAGTGATAAACACTGCCGTAGATTTATTTAAGCTGTGGGTCTAACCACATTAGAATGTGGGTTTAAAAAAAACTCCTTGCCCTCAAAGTAAAAATAACAGAAATAAAAATGAGGAGGACTAAATTGAACTGGTCTTTAATAGGGTTGTCAGAGCTAATAAATTCCTCACCAATTACTCTATTATCTGATGCCTCGTTGCTCCTGTTAGCCGGTCTATTTGAAGTCAATGTTCATTTTGTTCTATAATTTTTCAATTTGTTTTTAAGTCTTTACGTCTTCAATTACCTTCCAATAGCTGTGTCTTACCTGCCATTTATTCTTTGTTGGATGACTTCTTAAAAGCAGCTAACAGTGAGCTTCATCTATCATCAGACACCCTGAAAAGCTTGTTGAAAAATGCAAGAAAAGGCACTGAAGGATTGGGGGTGGGGCAGAGACGTGGCTGAAAGGAGTTTAAATAGATAGGGTTTGAGTTCGCTTAACATATATTTATCGGATGCTTACTCTGGGCTGGACACTGTATACAAAGTCTAGGGGATTCAAGGTCGGCCCAGTTATGACACATTCATGGAATGGAGAGAAGTAAGAATGATCAAAACTCTACCCTCCCAATTTAATTCAAACTCTAGAGCGACTTACTGCTTCTAGAGTTATAATTCGATGCATAAGTTCTTTATTTTAGTGTGTGTGTGTGTGTGTGTGTGTGTGTGTGTGTGTGTCTTTTCTATCTTGAACATTTTGCAAAGGTCCCTAGGATTCTGCAGTCAGGACACACAACATGGTTCTGCCACCCAGAATTAAACATAATTTTAGTCACTTGGAATCAAGGCAATAACTGACCACAAGTCAAGAAAGTTTCGACATTGGCTTGATAAGCTATGGCCTAGAGAGGCACCACCTTGTTTTCTTTATTCTGTTATTATTGCCATTGTCACTGTTATTACTATTTTGGTGCTCAGTATTAATCCCAGAGCCGGTGCACCCTAAGCACACACCTCACCACCAAGTTCCCGCCTCAGCCCCGCTATCATATTGTTGCCAATAAAAGTTTTATTTTGACCAGCTGTGAATCTTGTCTTTCCAACAACCTATTACAGGTTTTGTGCCCCAACGGCAGATTTGAGCAGAACTAAATTGTCTACATAACTGCAACTATTTATCTGGCCATGTGCAAAACTCATATGCCGACTCCTTGTCTAGACAGCCCTTGGTAATTTGTGCTAAGTAGAATGATAATTTAGGTGAGAACAAAATGATTGATAACCAGGGGAAATTTTTAATATCTCCTTCTGGATATGATTTTTGTCCTATATTTGAATATGATGTGAATATTATTCTGGGAATTTTTATCTAATAAAAGTAATATTCTCTGCTCTGAAGGGTATTAAAGATCCGAATCAGTAGAGTGAAGGTCTACGGGACTTCCCAGCAGTGTTCCTTTGTTCCATATCTGTAAGTGCAGACGTGAGAAACCAGCATGTCTATCTTTTCTAGTAATGAATTTTATGCTGGGAACATAGAGTTTGCTTAGAATGTAATATATTTCAGCGGTTATCCTATCTGGGTTCCAAACTGGCTCACATGATCCTGACTTCCTGATGCCCGTGACCTTAAACAGTCTTATCCTACATAGAACGTGGCTCACTCTTGTAGCCAATAGGTCATAACAGAAATTACAGTGGTGAGTTTTGAAAGCAAAAATGTCATCTAAGAAAGTATGACTTCTATCGTGCTTTGAAGAAGCCAGCTGTTCTGTTGAGGGGGCACGCAGTAGCTTTTTGGAAAGGTCTAAATAGTAGCGATGACGCTTTCTGCCCACAGGTTAGGCATACCTGAGCCTTCCTACAGTTACAATGTGCTCACAACAGTACCATCCTAGGTGCCTTTTTTTTTTTTTTCTGCCAGTCCAACACCTGACATGCTGGTGTCAATCTCCTAAGAGACTTTATGCAGGGACCTCTAGTGAAATCAGTCCTCTGTTCCAGACCCACAGAGTCTATGGAACAGTTCCGTGAGCAATGGTAAACATTCACTTTTAGAATAATTTGTTAATCAGCAGTTGATTGGCAGAGGAGAGGAATGAGGATGGAACCAGGAACCTTTCACAGTCTAAGCCTGTGTACTGAGGTGCTCCGCTCCAGACCAAGCTGCACTGAGCCCTGCTTCTGCCATTGGTTCCATGAGACCACAGGACGGGGCTGTAATGATGTGACTCAGTCTCATCATCTGTAAAAGTGGTGATACAATTATGTGTGTGTCTTGGAATTATGACTTCATCGAGATGAGGAAAAAAATCAAAACCCTGGCATATACTAATTGCTAATCAGAACAAACACTCCTAATAATAATAATAATAATAATAATAATACCAAAGAGATGGCTCAAGAGATGGGTAAGGGACTTGTCATCAAGCCTGAGCACCTGACTTGAATTCTCAGGACCTACATGACAGAGGGAGAAAACCAAGTCTCCCTCTCATTCTCTCTCTCTCTCTCTCACTTTCTCTCTCTCTCTCTCTCTCTCACTTTCTCTCTCTCTTTCTCTTT
>NW_022196898.1:96562125-96582255 GCF_008632895.1 Mastomys coucha
ACACACACACACACACACACACACACACACACCACCAGCACCACCACCATCATCACCACCACACATTAGTCACATTTTTACAGAAGAATTATTCACAGCGACTTTAAGCTTTGACCTAAGCATTTTTCAGGCTTTTTCTTTCAATCTAGCTGAAGTTACAATAAATTTTAAGAGGCCCTTTAACCTATATCCTAAAGTATATCAGACAGAAGAACTAACTTGACTATGGCAGTTTGCTATCATAAATGATGAAGTCAGGCCTGGGACGGCAAACACCATGCTTCCTGTCACACAGAGAATCTAGAGTTATGAAGATAAAGATGTGAAAGTGAATGGGGATTATTTGGGGAGAGAAAATGACCAGTGGGAGGGGCAGCTTGGGGAGCAAGTGAGACAGGGGAAGGAACAGGACCTGAGCCTCCTATATATGAGTGTGGAAGTTTCATCCTGAAACTCATTATTTTAATTGTATACAATTAATGTATAAACTTTTTTTAATCAAAAGAAAGAAAGCCATTAACAAGGGGCAAATGGGCAAGTTAGTTAGGCAGCAGCACATTCTACAGCCAGATTCCAAGATGGGCAAAAAGCAGAGAAGAATAGGCTGCTGCTGAATTGCTTAAAAAGCTTGGTACCAGGGCTGGGGAGGTGGCTCAGCAGTTAAGAGCACTGACTGCTCTTCCAGAGGTCCTGAGTTCAAATCCCAGAAACTACATGGTGGCTCACCACTATCTGTAATGCCCTCCTTTGGTGTGTCTGAAGACAACAGCAGTGTGTGTATATGGAGGGGGGGGAGAGAAACAGAGAGAGAGAGAGAGAGAGAGAGAGAGAGAGAGAGAGAGAGAGAGAGAGAGAGAGAGAGAGAGAGAGAGATTGGTACCTGTGATCACTCTAGAAATCTACACCACTACGCATTAACAGGGCACGAACAAGCCGTGACTTAGCTATGAACTACAGGTGCTGACCTCAAGTACGAGTTAGAAAATGACTGAAGTGACAGATGTGATTTCTGATCTTATTTGCTAAAGACTCAACCTAAGATATCTCCCCTTTCTTAGCAAAAAATAAAAAGACAAATTGGAAAATAACATGATACTTTGCAGATTGTTTGAGTTATCCAACCTGCCTTTAATTCAAGGGATTACTGGACAAACCCGGAGTTCATTCAAAAAACACTTCTAAAATCTGCTCAGGATTACCAATATTGTCAGCAAAACCTGTTTCAAATTTATTGCTTTCATCCAGGTTAAATAATAAAAGGGTCCATTTGTCCCACCATGTGTACATACACAATTTCAGCTTTCATCATTCCTTACAAGTTTAATCCAGTGATTTATGCTTTTTAAACTCATATTCGAGGATTCTGTTGAGAAAGTCACCCAGACAGACAGAAGACCTCGTGGGATTAATAGGATGTGTGCCAGATTCAAAGCTGGTGGGGTCCTCCCTGAGTAAGAAAAAAAGAAAAAAAAACCTCAACATGGTAACCCTCCTTTCAGGGTCTAATCATGTTAATGACTTTTGCAAAAGAGAACCGGCTGAGGTCGAAGACTTCAGAGAGGAGGACCCAGACCTTAGACACAGACTTCATGGAAGAGAAGAGAAGCCGCCGCGGCTGGGAGCTGACACCATTTTCTTGGAGGAAAACTGCCTTCTGTGTAAGTCATTGTACTAATGGCTACATTTGAAGTTTAAGAACTTTTGATTTTCTTTCTGAAGCTGGTATATTTCACTCAACTCCACCTCTAGCTGTGAAAAATCACTTTTCAGGTCCTCAATACATTATTTCAGCATCGTCAGAGAGCAAGATCCCAGACCAGGAATGAACACTCTGGCTAGCTGTTATAGATGACTCTGAACACTGAACACATTTACTTTATTTCTGTCTCACAGAAGGAAAGAATTGGGATAGGGGAGTGAAGAGGGTCTCTCAGCCCCCCCAAGCCAGTATGTTATTTCAAGGACAACCTTTACGTATAGCAACTCCCTTCCTTGCTTAAGGAATAAGCCTTTTTTTCATCAGCTTCCATTAAGAGCCTACAGATGACATCTTGCTGAGTACATTTTGCCGTGTCTCTGAACTCTATAGTTATCTCAAAGGATTTCCGGCTTTTATTTGATTATAGCATTGTTTTAATACCTTGGCCCTGTAGTGGTTTGTTTGTTAACTTTAAAAGGCTGTTTTAAATTTTAATTATGTGCATATATATGCCTATGTGTATATGCACGTGACTTTAGTTATCTGTGACAGCCAGTGAAAGCGATGAGGTTTCCAGGGACTGGATGTAGTTTAGAGTCACCTCTGGCTCCTTGATGTGGGTGCCAGGAACTGAACTCAGGTCCTCTGCAACCTGTACCCCCCCCGTTTGTTTTTGTTGCTGTTTGTCTGTTTTGGAGACAGAGTCTAACTACGTAGCTTTGGCTGGAGGGTGAGGTATAGATCAGGCTGGCCCCGACCCTCTCCCGCCCACCCCGTATGCTTATACCTCACATTGTTAATAATGATGAAAAAGATTAATTTATTTTTATATACTACAGACTTAGGGGCTAGTTAGCGGTGGTGCACAACTTTAATCCCAGCAGGCAGATCTCTAAATTTAAGGCCAGCCTGGTCTTACAGAGAGAGTTCCAGGTCAGCTACAGTTACACAGAGAAACCCCGTTTAGCAAAAACAATAAACAAACAACAACAACAACAACAAAAAAAACAAAAAAAAACAAAAAAAAACCCAAAAAACAAAAAAAAACCTGACAGTGTTATATACTTAAGAACACTAGTGTGTGTTGCATTTAAATACACTGAGATGTATTTGTCTGGTTTATAAAAATTCATCAGCTCAAGTAATTTTTTTAATTTAAATTTCCTTGTGTCAAATTTACGATTTATGAAGATAACCAAAATTCTTTCAGACTAGTTGGAAATTGCTTCACGTTGAAAAAATCTCGAATTATTTTCAGAATACATAGCATGTTACCGGGGACTAATTGTCTATTTGTATGGAAAAGCAAACTATTTCCTTAATCATGTTTAGCATACTAGAATGAACCATTAGGGTTACAAATGAAAAACCAAAAACAAACAAACAAACAAACAAACAAAAAAGACAAGTTTTTCTTTTTCTTTTTTTTCTTTTTTCTTTTTCTTTTTTTTTTTAAGGGTCCTTGTGATTGCATAGAAAAGCTCAGCAAAGTCTCCTTGGCAATATTTAATATTATATTGTTATTTTAAAATTAACGTATGTACCTCCACTGGCAGCTGAAGCCCAGGCTCCATGCTGTTTGGCTCCATTCATCCTCAACCCTAGTAAGTGTGGCTTCCAGGGTAGCTCTAGCCTTCCACAGATGTGCACTCTGGAAATCAACAGACCCGTGCGCATTTTCCTAATTTGCCAGCATATGACTTACTTTACTAATGCACATTTTAGCCACCATTCCAGCTACAAATTGTAAATTTTTGCTTTCTCTTTTGGGAAGGAAAAGTTGGAAAGGGTTTATTCAACTTATAGTTCCACCTTGCTATTCATCCTGAAAGGAAGTCAGGACAGGCACTTCAAAACAGAGCAGGAACCCAGAAGGAGGAGCCGACGCAGAGGCCATGGAAGAGTGCTATTTACTGGCTTGCTTCCCCTGATTTGTTCAGCCTGTTTCCTAATGGAACCCAGGACCACCAGCTCAGGGATGGCATCACCCACAATGGCTCCCTCCCTCAGCCCTACCCCCACCCCCCACATACACTGCTGATCAGTAAGAAAATGCCTTATAGCAGGATCTCATAACTGAGACTCCTTCTTCTCTCATGACTCTAGCTTGTATCAATTTGACACAAAAAAGCCAATACAGACAGGATATTTTCAAAAGTTCTTACAACACTCTGGCATTGTGTTTCTTCCTAATAACCTGCTTCAAACTATATATATATACATATTCATACATATATGTGTATGTATATATATTTGTCTGTTTGAGCTTATGTGTAACACAGAATCTTGCATCCAATCTTGTGACACTGTGACATCATATCATTGCCTGCAACTTTGTGCTGGAGAACCATGCAATTGAGTTATGAGGGAGGGGGGAGAGAGAGAGAGAGAGAGACAGAGAGACAGAGACAGAGAGACAGAGAGAGAGACAGAGAGAGAGAGGAGAGACAGAGAGAGAGAGAGGAGAGACAGAGAGAGAGAGGAGAGACAGAGAGAAAGACACACACAGAGAGAGAGAGAGAGAGAGAGAAAGAAAGAGAGAGAGAGAGAGAGAGAAAGAGAGAGAGAGAGAGAGAATCTCATAATGTGTTCACGGGTGCCCTGATACGCAGACTGTGGGCAAAGGCACATACTGGCTAGAACATGAGTCTGTTTTTCCTTTCCTTTCTGTAGTTCCCTGTCTCACTCTAGACTTTTCCAGACCCTGCTCTCCTGTACCCCTGTACAGAGGAGTGGAAAGTTAACTTGTTACTCTCCAGAGGAGACTGTTGGCTCCCAGGGTTATGGCCTTCTTCTGCTAACCTAGGCCTAGTCTTGGAAGCTTCTAGCCTCTCTACAATCTAATCTAGGCCTAGAATCTTTTCAGCCTCTGAGACTCGTTACTGAATAAACTCCCCCTTTCTAGTTCTTTCTTAGCCCTGGCTGGCTGGTTTAGTTCAGATGTTCTGGCTCAGAGCTCTTCTTCACGATGTCTGATTCAATCTGGCTTCCCTTTTTCTCTTGAATTGTTCTGTTTGGCCTCGAACTAACTCTGGCAGCATGTTGCAATCTTCTGGCTCCTTCCCGTTCTCTGGCTCGTCCTGTCTTTGCCTGTGACTAGCTTGTTTTCTTTCTGTAACCTGCTCTCTATTACTGCCCCTGTAAAACTGTACACTGTACTATTCTCTGAAGTAGCTTCCCTTTCCTCTCTCCTCTCATGAGAGTTGGACAGATCCTATTCTGACAAATCTTTCTCCTTTCTCTGACAGTCAATTAGACATCACTTTCAAACATGGGTGAAACTTCTCCAAACTAACTTTTCCTTCGTTGTTTGGGATTAAGAGTGTATACTAAGGGCAAGTCTGTAATACAACTGTGTTACAAGAGGGATTAAAGGTGTGTTCTGACGGCTAAGGTACACCACAACTAGCAGCAGGGCTTTTCAGTGAATAACAGTCTCAGGGTTCACAGTGTGATCAAATATCCTGCAATAGAAGGAGCTTTGGAAGCCTAACTCCGCCCGCGGATCTGTTCTGCACTGTCAATCACATCTCCTTCCAAGGTACTTCACTGTACACCAATCAAGTTAGAGGCACATCTCCTTCCAATCAATAGACCCTTATAGATTGCTTTAGTCTACCTAAGTGACTGCCCAAGAAAGTATCTTGCCATCTTGTTTCTAAAGGGAAAACATCAGATTGAGAGTTCTGTCAGGTCATTAAATGGGACAGGTGACTGTGTTCCTCTGGACACTGGGGCACCTCAGCTTCAGGTAGTTCTTAGATGGTAACGCACCGTGTTTTCTCTCTAGTCAGACACACACACAACAGAGGCATTGGGACTGGAGTGGCCTTGAATTCAGGTAAATGACTAAAGGAAGTTCCAGGCTGCCAGGGTGTTCCAACAGTCCACAAAGGCTGCTCTGCCTCAAAATGTCTGCAGTGTGGTCAAGCCAGGCCATGCTAAAACACAGGCCTACCTTGAAGTCCGCTCTTAGCAAATCAACTGCAAATGTGGCTACTGATGGCCTCTTCAATAACAGCCCAGCACACTTATCCTTCGTACCAGAGAGGCCTGTGCTGCAGTGAGAGGGCTGCAGTCTGCTAAGCAGCCGTTCCTCACATTTCTTCCTGTTCTGTAGCCGAGAGGAATTCTGGCAAAATTTGTGTTTATATTTTGCACAATGTTGCTAACTCAATATTGTCCACTGTGTCATCGTATTTGATTGTCACAATGGCACTTGGGGAGAACCAGGATGTCCCTGGATTGCCTTCAGGAAACTGACTCAGCTGCAACCATCTGTGTTCAGACAGTGGCAATCTTGAGTTTTATTTTTAAATATACTCAGAAGATTCCGGAACCCACCTTCTTTTTATCATATCATTTAGAAAAAGTCACTTTTATCTATTGATTTCCTTTCCTGATATTTGAAATGAATGTTTGGTTTTGGAAAGAAATGAATTTTGATCCAGGTGATGCCTGGATAGTCACAGTGCTTCCATCTCGGCTGCAGATGAAGGTGGGATGCTGTGTGATTGGACATTCTGTCAGGAGCTACTCTGCCTGAAATAACAGGGACACTGGGAAGGCCATTCTCTTTAGTAATTTTGTTAGAACAAGGTATGCAGAAGAGGGTCAGCTGGGCGTCATGATATCAATATTCTTTGAGGACACATAGCTACTTTTTATGGGTCTGGGATTTGAATCTAAGCTTTAGAACATTTGAGATGATCATTCTATAATCTAACACAAGCTACATCTTCAGTTCAGAGAACACATTCTTGACTGTGGGCGGTGACTTCTACAATAGCTCTGAGGGTTCTCTATTTGAGGCTAACTTCCTTAACTTGGGCATGGGCTAGATCTAGTAACTTGCCTCTTTCTCTTTCTTTCTTCCTTTCTTCCTTCCTTCCTTCCTCCCTTTCTTTCTTTCTTTCTTTCTTTCTTTCTTTCTTTCTTTCTTTCTTTCTTTCTTTTGTTCTTTCTTTCTTTTCCTCTTTTTATTTTTCTTTTTTCTTTTATATTTGAGACAGAGTTTCTCTGTGTAGCCCTGGCTGTCCTGGAACTCACTCTGTAGACCAGGCTAGCCTTGAGACCTGCCTGCCTCTGCCTCTTGAGTGCTGGGACTAAGGGTGTATGTCACTACTGCAGGGCTTGTGCCTTGCTTCTGATGAGCAGAAAATAGCAAAATAAGTGGGAGCCACATAGACTAGACTACCAAAACCATATGCCTCTCTTTACTGCTCACAGTGGAAGCTTGCTGCCATTCCCAGGGCTAGTCTGTAGATCAGCAGCTTGTTTGGAAGCGAGCAGGAAAAACTCCACCTCATGACAACATAAAATCTCCAATACAGCAGTTCTCAACCTGTGGACTAAGGCTTTGGAAGTCAACCGACCTGTTTACAGGGTTGTCTAAAGCCATCTGAAAGGACAGATATTTACATCACGACTCATAACAGTAGCAAAACTACAGTTACGAGCTAGCGATGAAGATAATGTTGTGGTGGAGGGGGGTCATCACAGCCTGAGAAACTGCTTTAGAGGGTCAGTGCATTAGGAAGGTCGAGCAGCGCTTCTCCAGTGCTTGAGGGCCTGAGTGGTGCCAGCTTCTGTTCTCCTGAGTTTGGAAGAAGCTCCTTCAGATGACGCTGATATACCTCAGGTCTGGTTGTCATAGAGATGGCAATTGGAGAAGAGCCCAACTCCATGTTCTTTGTTTGGCTGCACCAAGATGCCTGACCTGCAGAAAGAGGTTCCAGGCTCCGACTGGGGTGGTTCACTTCGAAGCAGTACAGAACGCGCCCATTGCCTTCACTTACCTTCCCTTGCCTTTAATAGGTATTATGCTGGCTACTGTGTGCTCAGTTTTAGAAGTATACTTGATGTGAGTTAACTATGAAAACTGCATAGTCTCTAAGATTATTGCTTTGGAGCTAGGAGCATAGGAACTGTCCCTAGATTTAACCACTTACAAGCTTCAGGGAAGTGATTTAATTTCAGTTACTCCATTTACTGCTCTGTGATGGGATCTGCATACACCAACATACCCCATAGGGTGTTTGCTTGCTCCTTTGAGCTTTGATGCAATTGATAAAATAAAACAAAATCTTAGGAAAAGCAAATCCGTAGGAAGTGTTTGCTCTTACAACTTGTGTATTGTGGTCTAATCATAGTTTTAACCTCCAAATAAGTGTTTACATAGGAAGAGGAAGTTTGGTGCCATCGTTTACATATTATCCTGCTTTGAAATTTTGAGCTCAGACTTACCCGTGGAAAATGGAGAAAGGTCAAAAGATCTGAATGTTATTTTTCTCCCTTGGTTTCAGTTTCCTTACTTGTTGTTAAAAGAAAGTTTTTAGCTATAAAACCCAGTTGCGTTCTCATCTACTTTGTGGGTTTCTAAAATGTCTATGAAACAATGCCATCAACAACATCCATGTCATAATAAGAAACCCAAACTAAGTAGCATATTTCCTCTATTGCTTGGACTTCTTTCCTTGTTAGCTCTTCTTTTTCTCTTAGGTGATGAAAGGCATGTTGGGAAAGGCTATTGTCCAGGTCCTGGAATCATCAAAAAGCAAGTGTGAGAAGAGGAATAGAGGTGGGGGTGGTCAGAGGGTGAAAGTGCTTCCCCGAGAAACCTGAAGACATGAGTCTAATTCCTGGAACTCACACTAAAATCTGGATCTAATGACCTGTGTCTGCATTACCAGAACTCCTACAGAGACATGGAGACAAAGACAGGGGAACTGAATGGAAGCTTGCTTGGGCAATGCACTGGGGCAATGCACTGGGGCAATACCAGAGGCAGTGACTCAAAGTTCAGATGGAAGGACAGGACTGTATCCCCAAAAGTTGACTTCCCTACCTCCATATGTATCCACATTCTCCCCTGACAATATGTAAGTAAATTGGTAAGTAAATAAATAAGTCTTAAGTACACAAGGCCAGAATAGCAGGGCACATCTCTAACTTCAGCATTTAGAAAGAAGAGATAGACCATTCTCTATAAATTCAAGTCTAGGTTGACTTATATAGCAAATTTCAGAACAGAGTTTCCTAGTGATAACTGTTCTCAGAAAGAAGGAAAGAAAGAAAGGAAGGAAGAAAGGAGAAAAGAAAGAAGAAAGGAAGAAAGGGAAGAGAGGAGACAAAAAGAGAGAAAAGAAAAGAAAAGAAAAGAAAAGGAAAGGAAAGGAAAAGAAAGGAAAGGAAAGAAAAGAAAAGAAAAGAAAAGAAAAAGAAAGAAAAGGAAAGGAAAGAAAAGACAACCCAGAAGCAATAATGATCCGAGCCAAGCATTGGAACAGAGGCACAGAACAGCAATACAAACCATTCTACAATAGTTCACAAGACACAAATGTAATGTACTTACATGACAATGACTGATCTGTGACACTTTAAAGGAGAGCCACATTACAATGCTCTCCACTAGGTATTTCTGAAATCCTACTGAGACATCCTTAGAGATATTGTCAGATGCACCCAGCACGTCACAGCATCAGACATACATGATGCTGTGAGCATTTACTAAACAAAATTTAAAAGGTAAGCTTTGCTTTGGTAGGAAAAGAATCAAAAATATTTGTTGAATAGGCAAATGAAGATTTTCCAAGATTACTGTGTGTGTAAAATATCAGAGGTCTAATACTAATAGCAACAATGATTTTTTAAATATCATTAAGCATTCCATCCATTAACCCCTTGGATTTAGACACTAAACAAGGCATATTTGAGATAGGAAAAGGGAGTCTGTGTACACCTTACTAACTAAACAGGAAAGGGCAAGGCCACTTGGCAATGGATATAGAATATTGCTATACAATTTTTCTTTAAGCTGAAATTTTGACTTTTTTAAACAATAGAAATTAACTTAGTGGAATGTTAAGAACAATACTGAGAAGTGGCCATAAACAAAGGCTCTAGAAATGATCTTCTTCCAGCTGAGATCATGTAATTGAACATTCCAGGCTGAGGGGAAAAAGAAAACGAATTGATTCTTGTTAGAAGAGATGCTCCCGTAGACCTGTAGAACACGGGTTTTCATTTTTAAGGAAGCTAACGGCTCCATGTTGGTAGTTAGTACACTTGACACACAGCATCAGGTCAGCATCATTTAAGAGTCTTCCTTAGAGTGAAAATGTGCGTGTAGTAAATTCGTGCATTTGCCAGAGGACATCCAGGAAGAGGAATGACTGCTGTGTTTAACTGAATCACCTTTCTTAGATACCTAAAGGCTTCAAAAAATTTAAATGAATGTATATTTTAATGGTGAGGCACTTCCCCTCAAGGGGCCTTTTTATATACAATTAGTTTCTCCCTCTACTGTGTAGCCCTTATATCCTATTTATTATTTATAAAATTGTCCTTTTATTTGCAACCAGAAACGTATATTGATCTTTGTGAACGTTGATTTATCTATGCAGAAACCTTTGTTCTTGTTCCTTAACAATGAAAGTGTGTGTGTGTGTGTGTGTCTGTGTCTGTGTTGACTTCTTTAAGAAAGATTTCAGTCAGAAGGGTTTTTCTCTAAGTGATGTTCACGCATGCATCTTGTGCATTGAACAGAAAGAGAGGAATTTGTGACTGAACCAGGGGACAAAACCAAGCAAAAGCTTGCTCTTCTGAGAACCATATCTTCTCTAGGCCAGGACAAAGATCTCATGAAAATCTACAACCAGAGTGATGTCAGTGTGGAATGGGAATTTTTTCTTAAATTTAAATACAAGGGGAAAATAATGGCAGGGGAAAATTACTTTTAAAATAAGCCTTATGATTGAATAATACTGATGGCACTAATTCATTTCTTATGGGCCAAGTCTCCTCTTAGGAATAGGTGTTACAGCAGGAAGCAATGTCACAAAATGCTTCCCCTGGGGTTTTTATTCTTGGGTGAGGGTCTCTCTGAGGAAGAAAATGGGAAAATAAATAACAAATAAATTATGTTCTGTATCAGAAGGGTGATGTAAATAGAGGATGAGCTTCCCTAGGGAGACAAAGTAGGTCCTACTGACCAAGTGACATTTCTGCAGAGATGTGACCCAGAAACAAATTTCCTTTCAAATGGGAGAAGGGTGCTGAAGCAGAAGGTAGCTTCAGTGAAATCCTTAGGCTGCTGTGTGGTTCCTTCAAGAGATGCTCAGAAGGCAGCGGGGCTGGAGAAGACAGCCTGGGAGGGAGGGGCAGGTCAGAGGAGCTGGGATCTAGGAACGGGGTAGTTGCAGGTCTCTCAGAAACTTGGAGGCCATTGGGAAGGCTATGGCCTTGACCCTGACTGTTGAATGAGTACATTTTGTCCTTATTTTCTTTTTCTCTTCCCCTACATCCCTGCCTCCTCATCTATTCCCTTACCACTTTCACTGTCAAGGATTCATTAGTCACCTCTATACAACTGGAGAAGTACACGATTCTCTGGTTTTAGGGGCATATTTCTACAGGTTTCTTAGACTCTTTAATTCAAAATTATGTGCTGAACTCCTAATTTGGACCAAACCATAGAGTGAGTCTGCATCTCTATGGGAACTGCTGACTACGGAGCAGGCTATTCCAGGCTGCCACCGCCGGAAGGGACACCACACCAAGCATGTCCCACAGGCTAACTTGTCTTGTGCTCTCAGCAGTTCCAAGCCTATGGAGTCTGCTGCTTTGCCCTTTTGTGGCAGAGATGAGTGAGGGTGGCAAGATGAGGTAACATAAATCTCTTTACTAGACATACAGACAGGAAGCCACACACCTGACCCTTGAACTTAGGTGTTTTTGACTCCAGTGACTGTCCTTGCCCATTCACAACACTGACTCCTGTTGTCACAATCCTTGACAATACTCACACTCTTTGAAATGTTTTTGTCTATTCATTTATTAACATCCTCCTGGATGTGCAGCACTCTTGGGCATTGTGCGGACAGAGCAACCGCTAGCCTTAATAGTGTCTTTGTCTGGAGTCAAGACGTATGTCTCTTCTTCAAGGCCCCTTAAGATGATGTCAGAATGCCACTGTCATATTCTCTTGTAATATTTACAGAGCAAGACATGGCTCGGGCTGTTGCTTAGTGATAGAGTCCCAGGCTCTGGGTTCAAGATGTGTCTATATGATGTAATATGACAGAGGCAGGAAGAAGGCATTTTTGGACAATTCAACTGTGATAACACATACACACTTATCTACAAGTATATGTAAGAATTCACATGAAAGACAAATTTCAGTTGAGCTAATGGTAGCAAGATATGTCTCTAGACCTTGTTTCCTTCAAAAGCATATGACCCAGAAAGCATCACAGAAAAAATACCACATATTGCTGTCTAGAAGTGAAAAGCAAAACCCTCAGGGGAGAAAAGAATGA
The DNA here is from genome assembly GCF_008632895.1 of Mastomys coucha. Taxonomy (NCBI): domain Eukaryota; kingdom Metazoa; phylum Chordata; class Mammalia; order Rodentia; family Muridae; genus Mastomys; species Mastomys coucha. Next base: position 96,574,144 of record NW_022196898.1, read on the forward strand.
CTTCCTTTCTGTAAGACATCTTGAAGTATTATCATAGCCTAAAATTGAAACCCTCATCAACTGACACAAATCTACTATGTTTAAATGCATTTGCACACCACTAATAAGAAGTCTTAGGTTTTTCTCTTCCAGTCCCAGGCAATGCATGAGCCATGGGTTACCTACCCTCAGGGCAGCAGAGGTGTCTCAGTCTGGAGAACCCCAGAACTGATCTCCTGTCTTTCCTGCAGGTGCAGATATGGCCAAGTCCAAGAACCACACCACACACCAACAGTCCTGCAAATGGCACAGAAAAGGCATCAAGAAAACCCTGGCCACAAAGATGTGAGTCTCTTAAGGGGGTTGACCCCAGGTTCTGGAGGAACATGTGCTTTGCCAAGAAGCACAACAAGAAAGTCCTGAAGAAGATGCAGGCCAACAAGGCAAAGGCAGTAAGTGCACACGCAGAGGCCTTCAAGGCCCTGGTGAAGCCTCAGGACATCAAGCCCAAGATGCCAGAGGGCCCCAGCTGCAAACTGTCTGGGTTTCATCGCTCACCCCAAGCTTGGGAAGAGGATTTGAAGCTACCTGGCCAAGGGGCATAGGCTCTGCCAACCAAAACCCAAGGTTCAAACCAAGGCAGGGACCAAAACTCCAGCTAAGGCCCAGGCTTCAGCTCCAGCTCAGGCTCCCAAAGGTGCCCAGGCCCCTGTAAAGGCCCCACAGAAAAGGCTCCTGTCAGTGTGTAGACAGATGGACTGCTGTGACACACGTACACACACACTGCTTGCAGATGACCAGTGTCCTATGCTGTTTCTACAAATAAACTTGAGGCAAGGTCAAAAAAGTTTTAGCAGTGTATTCTGACTATCCTTAGAGAGATCTTCAAATTCTTTTCAATTCTGTGTCATGTAGTTTTCATTTAGGTTCTAACTAATGCATATAGTTAGACGCCTTGCTGGGGTCTCTCATAGCCCAAGTTAGCTTCGAAAATCACTAAGAAACTGAGGATGACCTTGAACTTCTGATCCTCTGCCCCTCCTTAGAGCAAGTTGAGATGGCAGACGTGTCCCTGTGCATGTCATTTCTATGGTGCTAGGATTGGAACTTAGGGCATGCGAGGGAAGCGCCCTGTGTACTTAAGAACACATACTGAATTCCCAACAAGTACAGCGTTGTATGGTGAGCATATTAAAGACCACAGACCATACCCTAGCGAGCACAGGCCACATACTGAGTGCCATTGAAACAGCAGATCTCAGTTCTTCATAGTAATTAGATCCATCATGGCTGACATTAATCAGTTACCTACTTACAAAAGTCTTTTCCCGTCACCAAGATCAGGGTGTACCTTTGCCATTAATTTTATATTAATTAGCACTTTCCCTCAAGAGATGTTAAAGTATGACCAGTTATTAATTTCATCCTTACAAATAATGAAAATGAAGTTCAGAGAAGAGAAGGGTGAGGCTGAGTTCAAACTCAGGAATTTCTGACTCCAAGGCCCACCACCAGGGGAGGGTGTCTCCGAGTAAAGGAGACAGGAGAAAGGAGGAGGAGACTTCTTTATCCTACCCCCACCCCCATCCGCATCCCCCCGCAGGTGGACCGACAAATCAGAGGTGAATATATCAAAGAAAGAGTCAGCACAAAGGCAGAACTTTGCAAGAAGCTCTGTGTGATGGCGTCTTCCACAGCCCTACGCGCCCAGGCCAGACCCAGCGCCGTTTCTTACCATTTGGAAACAAGCCTGAATACCTGAACTCCATACTCTAATTTCCAATACAGGACTTTGTCCAAGAATGTGTTTCAAGGCTCATTATATCTCTTTTCCTCTCTATCTGCACTTGCTTTTCAGCTTAGATATAGTGCTTTTGAAAGGGTAATTTGAAGATAACAGGAGACACGGAAACAGGAATAGCAAACATGTTTTCAAAGCCTAACCAGGTGCCCGGTAGCATTCCATCACATTAATAAACTCATCTGAAAAGTGAGCAGAGGCCTTTCTTCTCCCTCCCCTTATATCAGAACAAATTTTAAGAGCTTGGGCAAAAGCCTGCAAATAACTGTCGCAGAAAGACTGCAAGAAAGAAGTCAAATCGAAAGGTCTTTGCGCCTCACTGTCTCCCGGGCAGCAGCGTGACCTTGGAAGTGTTCTCAGCAGACCATCAGGTGAGACACTCAGCGAGGCGTTTGGTCAAATCGGTGTTGGGTTTCACAGAATCCTCCATTCCAGTGAGCGCTTTTTTCTTTACTTGTCCGCAGCTAACCCGAGAAACAGTTTTGGGAGCCTGTTACGACAGAGGCACTTACTTTCTTATAGCTGATGAAAAACGTAGTGTTGATTGTTCGTTCTTTTTGGTTTTGTACAGTCTCCTCCCTGGTGGCTTTCTTCGTCCATGTCGCTAGCTGAGGGTGACCCTGACCTTGTGACGAGCCTGCTCCCACCTTCTGAGTGCTTGGCTTACACACAGGACTCACCACTCTCTATGGTGCCATCCTGGGAGTAAGACCCAGAGGTTCTTGCTTGTTCAATACTCTGCCAACTGGCTTGCTACTTTTTTCTTTTCTTTTCTTTTCTTTTCTTTTCTTTTCTTTCTTTCTCTCTTTCTTTTCTTCTTCTTCTTTTTTTTTTTTTTTTTTTTTTGGTTTTTTGAGACAGTGTTTCTCTGTGTAGCCCTGGCTGTCCTGGAACTCACTCTGTAGACCAGGCTGGCCTTGAACTCAGAAATCTGCCTGCCTCTGCCTCCCAAGTGCTGAGATTAAACGCATGGTGCTACCACCGTCCGGCTGGCTCGCTACTTTTAACTTATGTATTTACTTTTGCTTCATTAACTGAGTGAGATAGAGTTTCACTCTGTAGCTGTCCTAGAACTCAGGACAGTTCTTCTACCACCACCTCTCTGTTCTACATTGCAATCCCCGCCTTTTCTTTTCATATTTCTGGGCACACTGTTTTTCCCATGTCGCTGAAAAGCTAAGAATAAGACAAAAGCTTTATTCTTCCTTGGGAGTTCTAGGGTTCACCTTCTACTTTGTTCATGAAAAGTGGTATTTAGTCTGTTTGTCTGAGGCCACGTTTAACGTCGCCCGGGCTAGCTTCCAATTGTGGATGGAGAACCACAGCGGACCTGGAATTCCTGACCCTCCTTTCTCCTTCTCCTGGGCTGTGATTTGCAGGTTTGTCCGATGACATCCAGTTTTGATTAAAGTATCCTGAGATAATTTTGTTGAGCATCTACTATATGCCCGATAGTAAGTGGGTATAACCGGCTCCATCTCTGTTGGTATTCTTTCTAAGCTCCGCCCCCACAGTTACCTGGTAACAGCCAGGTGGGCCGACCCACTATAAAAGGGGCTACTTGGCCCCTCCTCTCTCTCTCCCTCTCTTGCCTCTTTCTTGCCCTTTGCTCCCCTCTCTCCCCATTCCCTTCCCCCCTCCCATTCTCTTCTCCCCTCTCTCCACATGGTCATGGCCAGCTCCCACTTCTCTATTTTCTCCTCTCTGCCTTTCTCTGCCTCTGCTACCCTCTTAACTCCCCTCCCCGTGCCCTAAATAAACTCTATTCTATATAGTACCATGTGTGTCCGGTCTCTCAGGGGGGAGGGATGCCTCTGCATGGACCCACCCACCGAGACACACCCTTCCCCCACACCCCGCCAGAATATATTCTTATAGCTCTCTCTCTTTCTGATCACAACAGTCTCCACTAACATTGTCATTGTTATAAGATACAGACATGTTATTTTAACACAATGGGAGTTAAGGTGTCTAGAGCAGGGGGCACTGCCAAAATAGCACCGAGCTCACTCTGCAGGGTCGGAGCAGATCTTCAGAGACAGTGACAAGTAGTTCTGAGATTCTAAAGAGAGCTATAGCTAAGAGAAGAACAGGCAAACAGAGCATAGCCAACTTCAAGAAGCTCAGACTGGCAGCCCAGCAGGCAGAGTCTTGAGTTCTTGTTATGGCTTGGGCTATGTGCGAGGCAAGTAGCAGCCAAGTTGCCAACAAACAATATCTGCATTTCCTTTGGATGCTGATAAGGTCATTCAGTCATTCGTATGCAGAGTCCGTAAAGGCGTGGCTAAACCAGAACCCATTATGACAATCACCAAGCACCTCCTGGAGAGGACTGAGCCGGAGGGACAGTCTTATTACAAATTAATCCAAGGAGTAGTGGAAAAATGGCTGAAGCCTCTGCTGTCCCGAGTTCTGAGCCCTGCCTGCTGCCCTTAGCAGAGAACAGGGACGGAGGTGGAGCCTGGTAGGTGGAAGAGTGTTTCCCACATGCTCCAGGGTCTGAGTATAACACAGTGTGACCTTTAGATAAACATAACCCAAATCTCAAGAACTACTTGGCTATCCATAATCAAAATAGCTTTTTGCCTATTTGCATTTTGCAAATTAGGCATCTCTCTGAAGGCCTGGATTCTACTGCAGGCATATTTCAGCTCTTCTGTACCTTCCCTGGCTCTGGAAGTCTTTCTCTAGTATGCTAGGTACTGAACTTTGACGAAGAGTCCACTGCAATAACAGTAAAGTTTAATGGCGCATAACTTTGAGAGACTGACAAATTCCCAGCCAAAGTATTGATTCTTACAGAATTTATGAAGCACACGCTGTATTCTGTGTCATTATGGTCCATTTTTGGCTGAAAGAATCATGTAAAATAGATTTTTAAATGAGTGGTAATAGCCAGACATAAAGAAGGTATTGATGTGCGTCTTGGAGGGTGAAATAGCATGCCAGATTAAGGCGGACAACAAATCAAACACAACAGCCCCTCTGTTACTACAATGTAAATTCCCTGTTCCTTTTAATCACCCCCTTCCAGGTCCCACTTAATTTGCCTTCTATAGACCTCTTCTGAAGAGCATTAGAGACGCTAAGATTTTTTGCATGCTTGCAAATACTATTTTTGGGTGGTTAGAGAGAGTCAAGGAACTGGTTGCTTAAATTTGGCAAAGCGGTTTGCTCTCGTGTGTAAATAATGCCCTCGAAAATAATGAAATAAAATGTTTTACTATAATAAATACGTGCTTATAAATGGCACAAGCATTGGATCAAGGTTTGAAGATTGAATGTTTTTTTTTTAATCAATTTAACTATTTTTAAATAAAAAGAAACACTTTTATTTTCAGCCAAGAACAGTGTTCTCCTTTACAACTTTAAGCTAAGCTCTTTCTTCTCCAGAGAGGACTTGTGAAGCTGCTTCCTTGTCAGCTTTGTGTTGGAAGAGCGTGGAATTCGCTGCCCTGCTTCTGGGCTGCTCGTCTTAATACCGTCATAACCAGCTGAAATGGAAGGTCCCCTGCACCCCTGACATTTTGTTTTGACACGCTCCGGGGGGAAAAAGAGTAGCTTTCAAAAATAGTCATTTAAACTTTGATTTTATGCTTCACTGTGGAATACATGTTTATTAAATGCGTGTCTCACCGACAGAGTAATCAATATAGATTGTGTAGTACATTATGAAGAAACCATGTCTGAGATTATTAGAAAAATTAAATGCCTTAGCTTTTGCTTACTTGAGCAATATGGGAAAATTAACAGTTTAAATCCTTTTGTGGACTTGCCTGGCTTAGCTTTGCTCAGAACACATGATAGTTGGCCCACTGCTTTATACGCATATATTTCTTTTCCTTTAAATGAACTCACACTTGTCCTGTGCAGTTATCTATCATCCATCTAATAAACATTATCCAACATCCTAAATTTAAAGGCTAATGTTTATAAAAAGATCCTACAGATCAATGGGAGCCCGACGGGGAAAGGAAAGGGAATAGCTGTGGCTCTCTTCTGAAATGCAGTGATGCTTCCAATCCCATTCTAGAAACCCTTTCAGAGCTGAAAAGACAGACTACCCTGTCTGCTTGTACAGGGAACACAAGGAGTCTGGATTCCTCTCCTACACATACACACACATACACACACACACACACACACCACACACCAACCACACACACACACTACACACACATACACACAAACCACACACACATACTACACATATCAACCATGCATATACACACCAACCACACACACATATACACACACACATACACATACACACATACCAACCACACATACACACACTATACACACCAACCACACACACACACTACACACACATACACACAAACCACACACACACATATACTCATACACACACCAACCACACACACACTACACACACCAGCCACACATACACACACACACACACAGACACACATGCGTGCGCGCGTGCATGCGTGCGCCTGAAGCCCTGCCAAAATCAAGTAAATCCATTTTCAAATAGCTGATTTTCAACAATTTAGAAGTTATCCGTTTAATAAAAAAAATAACTTGGCAGGAAAAAAGGGCTGAGAATCCCAATAGATTTTTCTCAGGTCTAGCAGAGCCTGAAGAACTCTTCAAGGTCTTGGCCAACAATGAACAGAACAGCTTGAGGCAAAATACTGGGATAACCCACAGACTGGGTGCTCTGAGGCCCAGAGAGAGAGAGTACTGGGAGAGCCCACAGACTGGGTGCTGTGAGGCCCAGAAAGAGAGTGCTGGGATAGCCCACAGACTGGGTGCTGTGAGGCCCAGAGAGAGAGAGTACTGGGATAACCCACAGACTGGGTGCTTTGAGGCCCAGAGAGAGAGAGAGCCGGTTTTACATTAAGCATTTTCCCAGGACAAATGCAGGCAAATTCAAACAAAATAGGCTGCTTAGAGTGGGAGATTTCAACATAAATTCAAGGAACAGAAAAGCAAGTCCTCACCTCTAATACAAACATTGCACAAGAGATGTCCATTAATATAGGGCAGCCAAACTGAAGGGCTCCCTGTTCACAGTATCCATAGGAGGTGATTCACCCGAAACTCCTTTTGGAGAACAACTTGGAGTTTCGGAGATTGATATGTTAGAAGAAGTCGAAGTCATGGATGTCATAAGCAATTTTAAATTGTAGTCACACTCTCCAAGATCCTTATATCTTAATTTTGTTTTTTGTTTTTAATTTTTTTTTCAAATCAGCACAGCACTTGTGAGATTCTATAGTCGGATTATAAACATTGGATGTGTACCTAAGTGCATATAATTGTAACATCCAGTTTTGACACACCAGGTTTACTAAAATTTAGCAGATGAAGTGAATAGGTCTGCCATCATAATAGCACATTAGACTTTACCAATGACTGATTCCTAAGGTAACAGGAATGGCTCTGTGTTCCGACTTCCAGTCATTTCGTTCACTTGATAACTAACATTCAGAATCCCTCTCTGATCTTGGAGGACTTGAACTAGTCAAAGTATAATAAATTCTAATACCAATGACCAAAGTGATGCTCAGGCCCAAAATGATTTCTGATAGAGTCCCTTGCCTATGGTATGTGTAGACCTACCACAGTTGTGGGGTCAAGGGTTATCTTAGCTGGTTAGGCAAGAGACGCGATGTGTTCAGAGGATTCAGCATTTCTCTGTGGCCCATCCTCCATTGGGTATAAAGGAACATCTGAATGTAGCAATCATTTATTGGGAATTGATTGAGTGTCGCTCTTTACATGTGCTACTTCTGCATCCCCCCTTTCTCTTCCTTGTTACCCCCAATTCATTTCACAAAGAAGGGCAGTGAAGGATTCTAAGGGATAGCTCTGGGTCTGACCTTGGGTCACACTTCAAAGCGCTCCTGAAGCCGGTGACATCATGCTGCCTCATCAGAAGCTGGAGCCTTCCCTGCAGAGAGCACACCCAAACTTGTTCTTCCTGTTTTGGCCCTTCCTAGACTCCCCACCTGGATCTTTGGCTTGGGACACCAATCTGAATTCAGACATCAGTAAATAAATCCTTTGCTGGTTTGCCGGTGGGAGGAGCAGTGCTTATGGAGAGCTTCTGGGGTCCAACTCTTCTCTGATTATTAGCTCTAGAGTTCATTTACTTTTCCGAAACGATGCTTCACTCAGTGGAGTGGGATGAATCTCAAGCAGGGTGGCATGTGGTTGATCAGGCGGACAGCATGACTGCCAGTTTGGCATGCAGTTAAGAGAAGGCATTTGTGTTGTGAAAACTCCTGTTAACTTATTACAGACACAAAGCGTGTGATGAGAAATTGTCTTTATTTTGCTTCGTGAATATCTGCCATTTGATT
>NW_022196898.1:96582265-96583250 GCF_008632895.1 Mastomys coucha
ACACGAGCTGACATCTTCTGGGCTTGCAACAGCATTTTTCCTCCATAGTGAATAAATCCCCGAAAACACACTTTCTCTGCAGAGTTAACCAACAATGTGTTCAGAAATCACTAGAAATCAATTTCTATTAAGACTCAGCTCTGAAATTTACTGTGTGACTTTGGAAAAGCCACTTAACCTCTCCAAAAACCTTCAAATATAAAATGACCGTCATAAGGATCAAGCCAGATACAATCTTTACAAAAGGGCTTTACAAATTGTTGAGAATTATCCAAATGTTAGGGTATTTGTGGGCATCATTTTTAATCGGATTCTTTCCTTTTTGAAAAGCAATCCTGCAGGATACACTAGTAACTGTCACCTTCTATCTGTGATATCCCCTTTTGACCCCATTCTAAAAGGAAAAAAAAAACTAATATCTCCTGGCTTCTGCCTCTAAGTCCCTCTCCTCTGCCAGCAAGCAACATGCCAGGAGCTCTAAACATGTCCACCTTTGTTTCCTCATCTTCATGAATCCTGAAATTATTAGGAAGCCAGGCTTCATTTATCAGTTTCTTATGATGCCTCTTCTTCATTCTGGAATTCCATCTTCTTCTACCGTAGTTTATCTCTCCTAATCACTGACTACAGTCTAAGCTGTCTGTCTGGGACTGAGGGCGGGCGTAACAAGCTTATGGGAGATGATTAAAGAGACCTCTTCTTAGACAGTCATGTATGCACCCTAGTCTCTGAAAGGAACCTTAGCGCCCTCTGCAGGTTATGTGAATCTCTCCTCCCACAATCTTGTTTACATACTGAGTCCCCCACACTCCTCCCCTTAACCTGAAACTATTGGTGGCTATGTTTTTTTACCTGGAGAACTGCTCACTGACAGCACACTCCAAAGAGTACTGGTTTAATAAAATTGTGGAAGAAATGGCTCTAGATGGTTATTTCCATCCCTTGGGCAAGTTGAGGGAAAAAGTGACACCCCCCCCCCCCCCCC
>NW_022196898.1:96583261-96599135 GCF_008632895.1 Mastomys coucha
CCCCCCCCCCCGCAGCTATTTGACAGGCAAGTACCTTTTAAGCCCCATCACAGATAAGCCATAGGAGACACTGATAGGTGACTAACTGGAGGCCTGCAAGTGTCAAAGAATTAGGCTACTTTTCTGAAACTGCACGACCAGAATTCTGAGCTCACCAAGCCTAGCCTGGCATTCCTGCCTTTACCTTCTTTGTCTTGCTTTCAAGTGTCTGCCTTGTCTGATAACTATGGTACAAATCACTGCTTGAGAGCTGCACCCCTCCCACCTCTCCAGTAACTGATGCATCAGGTCTTCCAGCACGTCAAAAGCATCTTCATGCTTTTTCTAATCCAATTGGTGACCACATCTTGGTCCCTTGGCAAATGTCTCAGAGAGCAGGTTCATGGTTTGGTGAGGATCAGCAAGCAATGCAAACTCAGCAGAGGGCTAAGGCTTCTTGGTTGACTAGTTTCCTGTCTAAACTAGCATTCCCATCCAGCCCACAACAGCGGAGACAGATTCATGGCTGCTTTGGGGTTGTTTGGGTTCTTGCTTGTTTGTTTTGCTAGGTTTTGTAAACTGTAATCCATGAACACTTTTTGAACTTTCTTCTTCCTGAAATGTCATTTGTTCATATCAAACATATTAATTGGCTTTAGAAACCATGCTGTTATTTTGCTTATGTCACAGGGCAGAGTGGACTTCCAGGGACTCCTTTGTCCTCTAAGAAGCCACGAGTCATGAACGTCTCTTCTGAAATTATTTGGAGATTTTAGAGAAAAGGTTCCAAGAAGCCAGTGCCACATACTTACTAAATCTTTAGCAAAACAAAGATCCCAAACTAGATATCCCTACAGCTCAAAACGAAAGGCACAAACGCCTACAAGTACTTTCTGAAAAGCTAAAGGTAAGAAGACTTTAAAACTGCTTATAGGCAGCAAGCCTTCGAAGCAGTCTATGGTCTTCAGCTCCAGGATTTCCTCATGAGCTAAGTAGCTTTAAAACTACTTAGCAGCATTAAACTGATGTCTTACTCACTTCTTAGCTTGCTTCAGGACTTCCCAATGCAAGCTCTCGCCATTACAGCTAGCTCACGAAAAGGCTATTCGGCCGGATTTCCAACTGGTGAAAGAATTTGGTGCAATTTCAATTTGAATTCTGTGATAGGGAAGGTGGGGGTGGATCTGCATTTTTAAAATGCCAATCACAACCCTTCGGCGTTTCCTGGAGTCAATTCAGTTGATTACCATGAGAGTTAAAATGAGCAGGAAGAAAAAGGAAGAAGGAGAAACCTAGGAAATGAGCGTTGTTTTGTTACCTGAAGCACTTTCCTCGGATGCACGTGGATTAGGCCTGTTGCCAATCTGAGTGGCTACGAGAAAGTCTTACCAATTCCCCAAGGCATTCCTAGCTTCTCTTCCCCACATGTGACTACTTTCAATATAGGACTGTGATTTTAAAAAAATAAAAAAGTAAAATAACAATGGTATCGATGGCTGGAGACCTGCCGTGGTTGAAACTCAATGAATTTGCTGTTTAATGATTTGTGTGAGATGATCTGAGCAGTCTGGAACAGTGGCCCAAATTCCTGACATTTACCCGGTCCATCCCATCCCTGCTTTGCAAACATCAGCTCTAGGAGGACGTACTTCCTGGGAAGAAGAAGCTGAACTTGCTGAGTTAGAACAAAGGTGTATTTTGAATCTCAAAGGCTGGCCCTTTTTGACTCCTTTTCCAAGACAATAGTCAGGAAATTTGGCTGGTAAGAGAGAAAGGGATTTTCTAAAGTCTTTTATTTCCTTAACTATTGAAAAGCCCCACAAACAGTCCTAAAGGTGAAAGGAGTGTGGGTTGGGAAGGAAGTGAGAAATTTCTAGTCCCTCAGTTCTCTTTAGCAGCTGTTCATCCACTGTTTTCTTTCTCTCCATGACTTCCTGATGATGGGGGTCCAGTGGGAAATGAGTAGGGAGAAGTTGTACAAGGAGGAAGGGGCTGTGGAAGCAAACAGAACTTTGCCCTTCCCAGGAGGAGCTTCGGGAATCATCTTGACACAGTCTAGTCCTGCCTACTTTTTTAAAAAAACAGAAACATCTCTCTGTAGCTCTCCAGCCCCCAGCTCTGAGGTGGTATGGTCACTCCTCAGAAGTTCCCAGTATCTTGTGAAACGACACAGTCTAGCGACTTCAGCATAGAAGGTTGTCTAAGGGAAACGAAGCTGGCCACGGCAAAGCTGAAGGCAGGAATTGTAGTTATGGGTTAAGGAATACCTAAGAGTCAGCAAAAGTGGGGAGGGAGGAGTCCGTAGAGGGAGATTGCCTGGAACACTGTCATGGTCCGGTGAATAAACACAAGCGATGTCGCCAAAGACAGCTTCCAGAATGTTCAGGACAATCACTCTGAGCCATCCGGGAAGGGGCCTTGGGGAAAGGATACCCTTGGCTGTTCAGGACAGCCACTCTGAGCTGCCCAGGAGGAGGCAGGCGAAGGGATACCCTCGGAGGATACCTGTGTGGGCTGCAGGGCTCCACCCTGTCTGAGATTGACAGGCCTTACTTCTTCAGGTTAAGTCCAGGTGAAGGAGATGGGGATCCGACGCGTTACTCTGACTCACCGAAACAGAAACCAAGTTACTTAAAGACGTGGCTTAGATTATTACCACATGTGACTGAATCAACAACTTGAAATACCTTTTCCACTCCACTAGAAGAGAGTAGGGTGGTGAAGAAGGCCTGGTCAGCTAAAAAGGACCCAAGTTTGAGGGTTCTAGTTTCTCATTATTATGTCTTAGCATATTAGTATTTACCGTAGCTGTCACATCAGTGTCAAACAAGGACTGTTAGCCTTGGAGGCCGGATGACAGGAAGAGGGAAGGATAAAGAGTTGGTACTAAGTTAGAGTCCTGTGGTGACACAGGACCATCAGGAAACTTCTTTCTGACAACTCTGATCTTGCTTTTTAAACCACACAGGCCCCGGATTACTTCCCACAGAAAGTGTAATTGCATCAAAGGCCACCTACTAAAGAGCTTGGCCTCCACCCCAGGGTTATTAGCTGGTGTCTCTCTGTGCATGCCCTTCCTACTGGGGAAGACAGGCAAGAAATAATAGGGAAGTTTATTAGCCAGATAGAATTGGCAGGGCTTGGTAACTTGGCCGAAAATTTTATTTCAGCGTGAGAAAAATCCAAGGGCTTCCTGATTCCTTGCTTGTCAATTCTATCATGTTTTATATGTTTTGTTGTTGAATTCAATTTATTCATTTATTAATTTATTAGCCAAAACTGGAACCATGACAATTAGTGAATATATTTTTTGCCAATCAGAATAATTTTATTTATCTTGTAACATAAAGATCCATGTTTCCTGTTTAATGAGCTCTTGGAAAATATTTCTGAATCCTACCAATTGTGAGAGCATATTTAGATTCTAAGAGCAATTTTGAGAGTCTCTTATTTTTCTTCATGTGTGTGTACTTGTGTGCTCATGTGTATGTAGGTGTCTGTGTGAACAATTATGTGTCACAGTGCACATGTGCAGATCAAAGCCCACCTTGGGTATTGGCCCTCTATTTTCACCTTGTTGGAGAATAGGTCTCTTACTTCTGGGGCTTCTGACTCCACCTCCAATCTGGCCAGAGGAGAACTGGCCTTTCATGGCTTCCAGAAATATAAAGTCAGGGTCTAACATTTTCATGACAAATAATCTGCCTACTGAGCCATCTTCCCAGCTCTAGTCCATCAATATTTATTCAGACTTTAATACAACTAGGAACACTTTTAGGAAACTGGAGATACAGCAGACTGGATAAGGTGACTCTGAGTGATTGCAGCATAAGTGTATGCTGACATTTGAAACCAACTGGCTTCAAATCATCTGGAGACACTAGAGGACTCAAAGTAGCAGAGATGTGTCCAAGCTGGGAGCAGAGGTAACATACATGTATGTGCTCTGATGCGACATCTAATGAATGGAGAAGCAACATGTATGTAGAAGGCTGTGGTTTATAAAAAATTAAAGAAAGAGAAGAGATAAGAAAAACATTGTCAATTAATTACCTTTCCTATTTCCTACACACACACACACACACACACACACACACACACGCATGCACGCATGCACACACACACTGCCTACACGTGCACATACCTGTATCATATAATTCAAGCTGGCTTTGAGCTTACTCCATAGATGCCCATGACATTGAATGTGACCCTGATCCTTCATCCTCCACCTCAGCTCACAGGTAAAGATGATCTTGAACTTCTGATCCTCTAGCTTTTACTTCCTGAGTGTTGAGGTTTTAGGTGTGTGCCATGTCCTCGGGTTTAGGCAAGACTGGGATTGAACCCCGGGCTTCATATTAGGTAAGCACTGTATTAACTAAGCTATCCGCTCCAACCCCAGAATGCATCTCTCTGGGCCACTAGAATCAGAGTACTACTACAGGAAGCATTTAATGCAATGGGCCCACGCTTCCTTCTTTTTTCCTTAGGGAAGTTCTCACAGGTTCCAGGACTGTGTATGCTAACACTGACCATCACAAAGGAGACAGCACAGGGTGCCAAACCTGAAGTAGGGGGTGAGAAGTCTAAGATGTGGGCCGGAGGTTCTTCATTGGTCTTTCAGAGTCTGCTCCAGAATCATCTTTAAAGCCAAAGCAGAGTCACTTTAACTTAGGACCTTATGTCTGAAGAAAATCATCTTTAGTGTACTCTAAGCCTTTGCTCGGAGAGGTAAAACACTTGCCTAGCTCTCAACAAAGCCTTAGGTCGAGCCCAGCGTCAGAACCAAAAACAACACAGACTTTCTTAACACAGCACACGTGTTGGTTATATATAAGGTCAGCTGCTATATTGATCTCCTTTCTTTTGGGTGTATGGCATATGTGCATATATGTTCATGTATATATGGGGTTCACATGTGTATGTGTGTGGGGCTGTGTGTATGTGTATGGTAGTCAGAGGTCAGCGTTGGCTGGAATTACTGTCTACCTTCTGCTTTCCAGACAAGGTTTTCCACTGGTGTGAAAGACATCCAATACCCGAGGTAGGCACTAGGAATCTGCCTGTCTCTGCTTCCCGGAGCTGGGATTAAAATGCCTGCCACCATGCCTGCCTGGCTTCATATGTGGTGTGTGTGTGTGTGTGTGTGTGTGAGCACTCGCGTGTGTGCTTGCGTGTGCTCATGTGTGTGTGGGGGTAATGTGTTTGTGTATGAACATGTCGCATGCATGCTGAGGCCGGAGGTTGATGCTGGGTGGCCTCCACTGCTGTCCTTCGGGGGTGGGAGGGCGGTCATATGTTTGTGTATGAACATGTCGCATGCATGCTGAGGCCGGAGGTTGATGCTGGGTGGCTTCTACTGCTGTCCTTCTCCTTATCTTTTGAGTTAGGGTCTGTCTCTGAACCAAGTGCTCCCAATCCTTCTGTTTCTGTCCCACCAGCACCAGGGTTATAGTTGTGTGACCACACCCAGTTTTCTGTGGGTACCCAAGATCTGAATTCAGGTGTTCATGCTTACAGCACCTTTCAAACAGCTAAGATATCTCTTTGGGGCTCATCTTTTCTTACTGGACTGAAATAGTTTATGACAATCTCTAGAAAGCGCAGTTTCTGTCAGCCATCTGTGAGTTTGTGCCTTATTTAGACCCAAGTATTTATAGAGGTGGGTGTGTGCAAAGGCCAGAGTTCAAGAAGTCTGTGGGCTGGTGCAAGCAAGATCTCAGAATACACTAGCAAAGTCTGAATTGAATGTTCTTTTAATCTTCCTACAACTTGTTACAATCTGGTACCAAGCCCACATCTGTGACCTGCTTAAAGACAGGATTCAGGGTATTTGGAAAAGACTAGAACCATTCTGTAGACATTGGTCTCATTGTAGCTACTAGCACAGGAAAATCAAGCTATAAATGTAATAGGACTCAGTAGCACTACACCCTGAGAGCTGCTTGGCATGATTCTGGGCAGAGCCCTGTCAAGCTAAGAAACAAAAGGAGACAGAGAAGAATCTGGCAGGTTACCAGTTCAGTCCCCAGTTTTTCTCATCCTGGGCTTACAGTCAGACTTGCAAGCACAAGTACTTGCTGGCGGAATTCAGGGCACATTCAAGTGTAATTGTACTTGAACTATTACAGTGTTTAGAGACAGTTGTACTTGGACTCCTTCCCACACAGTAAAAGTGGTGCCAGGCCTGTGACATCCAGCCTAATTCTCTCTCTTGGAAATTGTTCAGTGCACTCTTTTCTTGCTGAGATGAAACTTTGAAGAAATAGGTCCTACCCATTTTACACCTTCTTGGATTCCTTAGGGCTTTGAACAGGCTGTCCTCTCTGGAATGTTCTAGAATGTTTTCTCTATTCTCACAGTTTGCACAACCGGGAGGGACATTCTTTTGGAAATGTGTCCAGCCTTAGCAGACTACCCTTCTTAAGCCTGTTAAGATGGTTGCAGCTTCTTTCACATTGTTTATTTAAGTTACAATAGTGATATATCTGTTTATATTTTTCATGAAGGAGTAGGTTATAGCAATCTTCCTCATCATCCTGTCTCTGGGTGTCTAGCCCAGTGTCCAGCATATGGTAAGTATTTGATATATACTTACTTAAAATAATTGTGACAAAGATACAATGTAAACATTTTTAATTCAGTTCTATGTTCCTGATATTATAAAATTGGAATTAATTCTTAAGAGAAAAATAATTTCTTCAGATGGAAAAAATTACACACACATACACATATACAGACATTCATACATACATAGACATACATACACACATACATACATATATACACACACATACACACATATATATACACATATACACATGTACACACAACACACATACATAATACACACACACCTATATATACACATACACACACATACACACACATACACATACACACATACACACATGCATATACATACATACACACGCATAACACATACATACATATACCTACACACATATACACATACACACACCCACACACATACACATACACACACATACATACACACACATACACACATACACACAAACATATACACACACATATATACACATACATACATATAGACACATACACACACATATACACACACACACATACACATACACATTATATATACATTTAAAAACTTAAGATTTTAAGACTGAGTGACCTCAGAGAAATCCTGAGCAAGAGCTCCAATTCTAGTGTGTTCTAGAACCAAGAACTGAAATCAGCTTTCAACCCTCTCTCCTTGTATTGATGGAAAAAGAGAATTCCAGAAACTACACAACCTTCATGGGGCTACAAGAGTAGATCCCAGAGCATTTGGAGTTAGAGTTCACTTAAGAATTATTTCACAGTGCATGCCCACCACACACTTAGAGTTAACCGGCAAGAACACATCTACTACTGCAAGAATGCACGCACTGCCTTCTGGGAAAGAGCGTGGCCGAAGCTGCTGAGCTTTGAGACTTGCCCTCAAAGAGTGGGACCATACTCTAACAAAGAGATCAAAATCAACTTTTCCCATTATATTGATGTTTTACAGATGCAATTGCTCGAAGAACAACCTGACTACATCCATGAAAAGAAAGCCATCTATTTTCAGAATGTAGAATTAAAAAGAGGCACGACCAGCCTCCCTACATGCTCAGTCAGCCTTGTCCTAGAGAGCCAAGGAGAATTTTTATGTGTAAAGGACGTACACCTCTACGTCTCTTAGGATCACTTTATGGGAAGAGTCCACATAACAAGCATATGGGTGACAGACACACAGGCTGTCCTCAGAAACGTTTAGAAAAGGCAGCATCGGGTGATGGGTGTGGACGGTATAGATAATGAGGCCGGGACTGTGGTAACTGTGGGAAGCCATCGCATGGTATGAGTGGTGTGTTATCTTGAAATGCTGCACGTTAGACCACAGGCCAACGATTCCTGTAGCTCTCTAACTGTCCACGTGACCTGGGCTCCTCTGGAGTGCAGGCTGTCTATCAGATACTCATGCACCTCTTTCTGGTTCTTAAAGTGTTAGGTAGGAGCTCATAGGGTAGAGCCAGGCACCGAAATTGTCCAGAAAAGGGTAAGATAGTTTTGCCTATAGAAAGGTTCTATATCTTACATGATTCTCAGATACTCTTTTTCAATATTTATGCAGGTGAAATTCTGCATAATTGATAATTATCCAAGCCTAATTCTTATTTATTTATTTATTTATTTATGTATTTTAGGTATACGAGTATACTATCTTCATGCTCACCAGAAGAGGGCATCAGATCCCATTATAGATGGTTGGAAGCCACCATGTGGTTGCTGGGAATTGAACTCAGGACCTCTGGGAAGAGCAGCCAGTGCTCTCAACCTCTGAGTCATCTCTCCAGCTCCCTAAGCCAAATTCTTTTTGACTAACAATAACAACAAAAAATATACTGTGTTGTTTTAATAAACTTAAAAAAAAATCCTAAGATGACATACATGGAGGAGACCTCTGTGCTGTTTTATTCTGAAATTTGATCTGTATTTCATATTGTATGAAAACTGGACTTGAGGATGGGGAAAAGAATTCTAAAGAAAAAAGTTGGGTACGAATTGAGGTGAAGGTGGATCTGGGAAAATTGGGGAGTTGATGTGACCAAAATATCAATGCAATCATCAAATAATTAATAAAAATATTATTTTAAACAATTTCTCACTATCCATTGCCTGTAGCAGGTCATCAGACTGCATTGTCCCCATTAGATTGCAACCTAGGGTATTTTATTTGTAGAAAATACATGGACAGGTGCAAGCCTTTCTCTATCCCTTTGTGTGCATTGGTGTGGCTGTGTATGAACACCTACTATAGCATATATATATATATATATATATATATATATATATATATGATGTATATATGTATACATATACATATATACATCACATAGAATATATGTATATATACTATATATCATATAGTGTATATATGTACATACTATACATTATATAGTATGATAATGTATATGTATACATCATTACAGAGGTTATACATACAAAATTCAGATTATGCCCTTTGAGGGAGGTGTGTCAGTTTCCTTAGGATGGCTGGAGCTGCAGCAGCCATTTTGGGCCAGGAGGCAGAAGTGACGGTTGAAGTTGGCAGAGCAGTTAGACTGAGGGAGCTTGTGTCTATGATACTGGAAAGCTGCCACAGCCCAACATTCAGGATCCAGGCCGTTGTATGTGGGAAGCACACATTTTTATCTTGTTTGAGCCACTGTTTGGGTGTTTGTCACAGCAGCCTAACGGAGGTCCTAGTAATAGAAATGAGAAAACCAAACTATAAATAAAGGCTAGTGTAAGTCTCAAAGTTGTTTTCCTTAAATATCTAAACTTAAAACTGGTTTTTAGTGGTAAGCGGGGGAGAGGGGTACCCCTCAGCATGATAATAAAATCAACAGCTTGAAATGGACATTTCATTTTGTTTTCTGTCTCTCCCTGTAATCAAGAAAACAGACCTGGCATAAAAATCAAGGAAGAGAAAATAGCAGATGTACATTCAGGGAGGGAAACACACTTCATTAGAAACAGTGATGCTGGGAGCTTAATTCACAATTTTAAAAGGCACAGTGTGCGTGTGCTGCTGGCAGGCGCACTATGCTTTTCTTCTAATTATATTCATATGTAAATATACATATATAAATATACATGCTCATCCAACTTTCCAAATATATACAATGGACAGATTCCATAAATTTAAAAACAGTAATTTGAAAATAGAATTTTAAAAAACACATAAGGGATTTGAAATGGTTTATGTGTTTGACAAGCATTTCCAAAAATATAGAGATTTTCTTTATGAATTAAATGCATAGTGATCTTTTGGGGGGGTGTTATCCTTAAATTATACAGTATTCCTCAGCATGATCAAAGGTATCGCCTCCCATTTTATCATGATATGTGTTTACAGAATAAAACAAGGAAATGTCTAAGCCTCAGAGTGCCATGGATCCTGTCTGAGCGCAGGACGCTGTCTGTCAGAGACACAGAACGAGGCTGGTAGTTGGCTTGAGGAACAGAGTGCATACCTAGTATACAGAGAGTCCTGGGTTCGATCCCTAGCACAGCACAAGCTCTGGTGGTGTACAGCTGTAGCCCAGTGCACACGAAATGGAGGCAGGAGGATCAGAAATTTCAGATCATCCTCAGCTGTGTAAAAAGTTCTGGGTCAGTTTAGAGTACTTGAGAACATGTTTCAAAAAGTAAAATAAAAAATACAGTCAAGGCAACTACTATAGTAGGATGACTCAGAGCAGCCTGCTCGCCCAGCTCACAGGCGCAGAGTTTGCAAGGGGAGAAGTCTCACGCTCAGGATAAGAGCCACTGCTGTAGCTTCAGACCCAGTTAGAGGACTGCAGGAGAGCTGAGCCACTGTCTCTCTCCCTCCCGCTCCGAAGTCAATATACAGCAAAATTATCAGTACCAATCTCTGGGCAGGAAATAGAAATCCTTCTTGCTTCAAGACATCAGAGTAGAGCGATGGTGCACATTTGATTTCTTTCAGCACATTTTCACTTTTCCATGTCCCCAGTGGGGGGGGGGGAGGAAACAAAGTGAAACATTTTTATAAAACGAGCCAATGACAACAACTGAGGCCAAGGACGACACTAAGGTGTCCTCGAGGGAATTACCCACAACACACATGTACGCATATGTGTATGTATATGTGTGTGTGTGTATGCATGTATGTGTATGTATGTGTGTGTGTAAGATCAAGAGGACTACCCGAAAAGATATGTATGTTGTATACTCATGTATCTGTATGATACATACTACTTGCATTTTGCATGCTATTCAAATCTGTAACCCAGAGAGGAATAACACCAAGAGTTGAAAGTAATCATCCTGAGACTCAGTTACACGTCAGAAGATGCTGATGGTTTCTGGCTGCAGTGAACACTCAGGAAGTGCTACGGTCATGCCTGAAGATATGTGCACCATGTCTCTGATGACTTTCTTCCATGCTGAAATGGTCAGCCTTTCCCGGGAATTTCGTATTCTGTTTCCCTATTTTGTATTTAGATTATGAACTTGCTTTTCAGAGATGTGCTGAATCCCATGTTCTTTGAAGCCCTGGGAATTCTATTTCGGCTACATAGCATTTCTCATCCTGGAGAACTTACAAGTAAACACAGCGGTCATCTGTCAGGATCCTGGTGTGCATTTGCACGCTTTTGGAAACACAACCTTAGGAAGCTGCATAGCGTGCACCCCAGTCCACTGACTGCTGCCCAGGCTGCTCTGCTCCCAGGCTGCTCCGCTCCCAGGCTGCTCGGCTCCCAGGCTGCTCCGCTCCCAGGATGCTCCGCTCCCAGGATGCTCTGCTCTTGCTTGCTCAGTCCGTGTTTCTTTCCCTTCTTGTTTCTATACTTTATGATTCAACCACTTTTATTAAAAGCTTATTTTATGGAACAGAAGGGTTTTTTTTTTTAAAGGAATCATTTATTTTATGTATATGAGTATGCTCTAGCTGTCTTCGTACACACCAGAAGAGGGCATCAGATCCCATTACAGATGGTTGTGAGCCACCATGTGGTTGCTGGGAATAGAAATCAGGACCTCTGGAAGAGCAGTCTTTTGTTTGTTTGTTTTTGTTTTTTGGGTTTTTTTTTTTTTTTTTGGTTGTTGTTGTTTTGCTTTTGTTTTTTGAGACAGGGTTTCTCTGTATAGTCCTGGCTGTCCTGAAACTCATTCTGTAGACCAGGCTGGACTCGAACTCAGAAATCTGCCTGCTTCTGCCTCCCAAGTGCAGGCGTGTTGCCACCACCGCCAGGCTGGAAGAGGGGTCTTAACTTCTGAGCCATCTCTCTAGCCCCTACAACAGAAGTTTTTAATCTGTAATAAATCTTTCGCACTTAGAGAAAACATCAGGAGGGGAAAAAAAAACCCACATACCTACAGACATGTAGAGGGAGAAGAAAAGAGGGAGAGAAGGAGAGAAGTGTGTGTGAGGGAGACAGAGACAGATAGACAGAGACAGACAGAAAGAGACAGAGACAGAGAGAGAGAGAGAGAGAGAGAGAGAGAGAGAGAGGCTAGATGGATACCCTACTATCCTCTATAGAGCCACAACCCAAAGATGGAGTTTGAATGCTCACCAACCGAATTTTTGTTTTAAAGAGACTGGAAAACCAAAGAAATATTTAATTAAAAACCCACTCCCAGTCTTCCTTTGTTGCTTCTTTTTAGTTCTATCAAAGAAACCCGGCAGCAGAGAGTGCTGGGAAAGCAAAACTCTTCAGCACTTCTTGGAATGGAGCATCAGCCCTCAGCATTGTGCCTTTTCTTCAGTGTGCACCCTCCGGTAACTCAAAGGCAGAACAACAGCTCAGCAGCAGCTATTTCAAGCCTTGTAAAACCCACCCAGAGATGCAGAATGACTGATCCCGCAAGCCTCATTGTAGCTCGCAAACAGGGGGAAGGTCCTTAGATGCATATTCTTGCCATTGAATAAAACTTTGTAACACTCAGCCAGTATTCAAATCCATAAAGTCTTTAAGAAGAACTTGCACTTGATTGGCTAATCTTTGAAAACACTTTACATAATGGTGGCCTCAGTTAACTCTTGATAATCCTTGAATATTCTCAGGTGTAATCCAAGCAAAGTGTCGCTAATATGGGATATGATTCTGAAAATCATAGATTAAAAACAAAACAAAACAACAATTACAAAAACCAACCAAACCAAACCAAACCAAATCAAACCAAACCAAACCAAACGGTTAGCTAGGTAACGCAGCTTGAACCTGACATCCCAGCACTAGGAGACAGAACCAAGATCAGAAGTTCAAGGTCATCCTCAGGTACACAAAGAAGTCAATGAGAAACTGGGCTACTGTCTGAAAGGGGAGGGGAGGGTAAGGGAGGGGAGAGGAGGAGAAGAAATAGGTCCTGAGTCTCTGGCCCTATCCTAAAGCAGTACCCCTTGGCATTTGTGCTGGGCATAAAGACAGTGGCATCTAGACTCTTCCCTCTCCATTTTTTATTCCATTTAGTGTATCATGCTCCAAAAGGTACAAGTAAGTTCTGTGCTCATGGCTCATTAACACATAGGGTCCCAGAGGTCATGCTTTGAGCCTTAGTGTGAGTGAAGATGGGCTTAGTTCTTTCCTTAAGATGAATACATTTTGATGTCTGAAAACCTAGCTCAGTGATTAAGAGCACTGGCTGCTTTTGCAGAGGACTGGGGTTTAGTTCTCAGCATCCACATACAGTAGCTCACAAGCACTGGTGACAGTTTCTAGGGCCTCATCAGCCTTCTGATGGTATTGACATAGGCATGCCCATGTAGAGACAAGTAGGTATACGCACACACATAAATACAATGTTTAAAATGCTCTATTTGCTGGGAAGTGGTGGCACATGCCTTGAATCCCAGCACTGGGGAGGCAGAGGCAGGTGGATTTCTGAGTTCAAGGCCAGCCTGGTCTACAGAGTGAGTTCCAGGACAGCCAGGGCTACACAGAGAAACCCTGTCTTGAAAAACCAAAAGAATTAAAACATTTTAAAAAATGCTCTATAGCCTACCTACTGTGTCCCAAGCACATGACAAGTTTCTGGATTGCCACAGAGGATCAGAGAGAGAATCTTCTACTCAGAATTTTCATCGGAGGTGACTCTTCTAAGAATACCTGTGGTTGTGCTTCTTCGCTTTCCATCGGCACATGGGCACTACCATATTTCATTCTCTGAAATGTCTTCTGATTCATTCCTATTATTCCTTTTCAATAGCATAAGTGCTCCCCTTAAGTCTGGGTTAATATAAAACTTGTAGGTTCTTCCTTCTTTCAATAAGCCCATACTGTGCCCAGGTACATGATAGAGCGCTAGAGACTCATGCGGCTAAACCAGGGTTCATTTCTTCTCCACTTCATCCTACTGTCAGAAATTTTACTTTCTACACTGTACTTGGTCCTGAGAGGGACTCATTCCTCAGAGGTCCCTTCCACCTTGAAGGCAATGAAGCTCTTGGGGATGGATGGAAAATTCTAGGGATCTTTCTAGGGAAAGGAATAACTTGAATTTTTCTTAAGGAAGATGCCTGGCTGGAAGGGAGGGGGGCAACTGCATCCCCAGGCCTGCTATCACCCTGGAAAGATGGCTGATGGTCAGGGCACCGTGTGCACTAAGGAAAGGTCTTTGTGTCCTGTACTGTAGCTGTCACCTGGTTTGCATCTGCACCTGAATCCTCTTCCTTCCATGGTGACTTCCCGGCAGTCCAGTTGACTTTTTCAGTGTTCTTGGGTATTTTATACTCATTACTGTCTCTGTGATTACGTAGATATTTCTTGTGCAAGCTCCTCGTCACCCTCTGCTCTGTAGCAAATTCATGATTCCACACGCTTGTCCCAGAATGGTTTAGTTTTGCAATCTCAAAAAGCTATGCTTACACATTAGGTCCATTTCAGCCTTTCCCAGATGTTTATTGAATATTTATGGGTGCTTACTACACTCCAGGCCACAGGTTAGGTGCCAGATGACCAGGACAAACAAGGGCAGACTCTTAAGCAGTTCAGCTATGCCTTCCAGGTCCTATAGCATTCGTAGATTCACTTCAGTCTTGCTCCATGTTGTTGCGTGCCCCAACCCTCTCACTCTATTTGGAGGACTGCAAACATACATCTTGGGGAGCCAACAGAAACTTATTTCGTAGCCAACAGAAATGTACCTGCAGTTTTTAAGGTCGTGTTGCATGGATTCTCTGAGGATCTACTCAGTTACTGGCTCTGTCATCCAGGCAACTATGTTCCACTACAAGAAGCAGGGTTTGTGTGTTTTTCTCATGGAGCTGTAAAAAAGTTAATAAGATACTCTGCTGAATGGGTCCGGCACTGCTATGTGCTTTTGATATACCACAGCTTAATGATTTTAACGTGAATTAAAAAGAAAAGAAGGAAGGAAGGAAGGAAGGAAGGAAGGAAGGAAGGAAGAGAGAAAGAAAGAGGAAGGAAAGAAAGAAGGAAAGAAGTCACACCCAGTGTAAGAGGGAGGTCAGAGGACAACCTGCAGTACCTGGATTCTACCAACTGGATCCTGAGAGCAGGCCTAGTGACAAATCCTCTTGATAGCCTCTTTCATCTCAGCCAGCATGCTGAGGGATTTGAGGCCACTGACTCAATTCCTCCCAGCACAGAGTTCACCATTAGCAGTCATTATTTTATTTATTTATTTATTTATTTATTTATTTATTTATTTATTTATTTATTTATTTCAGCTGTCACTGGCTTGAAAAGCGGACTATAGAATTATTCTGCTTTTACCTCCAGTTCAGTATTCAAAGAACAGCGTGCGACAGCCTGTACTTGATCACAAAATGGTCTTTGTGCTTCCGTGCTTTTCCTCGACAGTAGGCTGCTCTCAGTGTTCCGAGCACATCAGAGCTGTGCTAGCTGTGATGTCCAGGCGGCTGGTTGTTCTGCCTTTTCTAAAGATCTAGTGCAGCCTAGACTAAAAGGAAGCATTTGATAAATACCTAAATGAATCCAAATCCACTGGACATACATGGCAGCATTCACCACAGCACTTCTCAGAAGAACACAAGAGTCCTCTGAAGTGGCTTGTCTCCTTTCTTCCTGCGATAGCTCATTATTGGCACTGGTTCTAGTCTCTCCTCTGGGCCCTTTCCCCCTGTCTTTTATACTAGAACACTTGGAGTTCTTGGTCAGCCTTTCTTCCAGATCTGCTCCGGCTGGCTTTTCTACCTTCACCTCAACACTGACACAGCCCAGTGCTTCTTCCCCCTTCCCACACCTCCTCACTCCCACACCTCCTCATTTCCACACCTCCTCACTCCCACACCTCCTCACTCCCATACCCCCTCACTCCCACACCTCCTCACTCCCCCTCCTCCTCATTCCCATACCTCCTCACT
>NW_022196898.1:96602001-96609939 GCF_008632895.1 Mastomys coucha
CTTACTTCCCCTCCTCCTCACTCCCCCTCCTCCTCACTCCCCCTCCTCCTCACCACCCCACCCATGCTCGAGCTGTTCACGCCTCTGTTCTTGGATCCTTTCCTCCCACCAGCTCTGGGTTAACTCCCTAAAACAGCATTTCCATCAAGCCTCTCAGCTGCTGCTCATTCACTTACCTAATAAAGCCCCAGTCCCCAGTCCAGGTTTTTAAGACTCTCCATAAATCTCTTTCCACCTTTCCTAGCAACATTTAGATTTAATGCTTGGCTCTGTGCGTTCTCAGCTCTAGTCTGGAAAACTTACTCACTGCCCTCCTCCAGCCCATTTCTTAGTTTCTCTCCAGAGTTTGGCTTCTGCTGTGTTCCCATTGTCAATACACGATTCTATTTTTTCCATCAGTACAAATCTCTCCGTCCTTCCAGATAGTTAGAAGTTCATTTTATTCATAGGATTTTCCTTCAGTATCAGCCAACAATGACCCACTTGTTCACTTAAATCCTGTAACAGATGTTTATTGAGTGCTTACTATAGACCAGGCAATATGCTAGGTGTTAGATTACCAATAAGAGTGGGGGTCAACTCTATTCTAAAGAATCTTACTTCTCCACTTCCTAGCTGCTGCACTATTTACTAGATGACTCATTTTGATGCTAGTTACATATTTTTGATTCCCCCCAATCTTCTTAATCTTTTCAGGTGGCTCTGAAAATATCTCACAGTGATTTATACATAATGGAAGCTTACTTCTCGTAGTGAGGAGGCAGAGAAGCGCAAGGTCGAGGTGCCTACAGATTCAAGGTTTGGCAAGAGCTCCCTTCCTGTTTCCAAGAAGGCATCTCCCTGCTTTGTTCATTGGAAGTGACCTAGTCATTCTCCAAAAGCTTTACCTCTTAATATTGCCACACAGGGGGGAGTTTCAACATATGGATTTTGAAAGGACAAACATTTGGATCACAACACAGACCGGGAGCACTCTGAGATGCTGAAGCCAGAGATGCCTCAAGTGGTCACCAACAATCCTTCCAAAATGACATTAAGTAAAGCTGAAGAGGCAGGGAGTCAGTTGCTGAGGCACTGGCCGCCACCTGAGCATGAGGAGCTGAGTTTGTATCTCCCTGTACTCACATAAAAAATCCAGCTATGGTGTTAGGTTCCAGAAATCCCGGCATTAAGGAGACAGAGACAGGTAGGTGCCTGGGGAGTTTTGGCCAGTCTTTTTAGCCAATCTATGAGTCCCAAGGTCAGTGAGAGACCCAGCCTCTAAAAAACTAAGGTGGAAAAGTGATTGAGGAAGATGGCTGACCTTAAATGCTGGCCTCTACATGCATATCTACCTATTTACGCACATAACTATATACCACACATATGTTACACCCATCTACCTACCCACAGACACAACTATATATCACACACACAAATATGCATTAATCTATCTACACACACACAATATAACCACACACTCATGTGCACTCATCTACTTACACACACACCTGTATACCACACACACTCCTGTACACTAGTTCTCTCATGCCCACACCCAAACAGACAGAGAGAGGTGGGGGGAGGAGAGGGAGAGGGAAAGAGAGAGAGAGAGAAAAAAGAAGCAATGCAGTAAATAAATATATTTGTAGCAGGATAAGTATGTTTGTATTAGCTTAGTCCTTGGGCAAAATTATGTAGGATTTTAAACAACAAACAGACAAACAAAAAATCTGATTTAATTTTCTTGTTCCCAAATATGGAAAGTTTGTACATTTGAAATAAACTTTCCTTTGGGTATCACTGACATAGGTAATGGTAAGGTAGAGATATTTACATAAGTAGAAAGTATGTTTAAAGCAGAAAAAATGTAAGCACTGTTTTTCAAACAGTGTCTCCCCTCTGCAACAGAGAAAGGCCTCAATAGAAGGAACTCCTAATTGGGGCTTATAAAAATTTAAACAGCAAGTCATGTTAAACATTACCTATCTTTTTTTTCCTTCCATTCAAAGTAAAAAAGTTTTTGAAGACTTATAATGACATTCTTTCTTCTTATTGGTTTAAAAATGTTCTCTACTTCCCGATTACCTGTTTATGCGTAGTTTGTTAACTATCAAGCTGCATTCACTGAGATGAATTTGTTACATAAATCACCCGAGGAAGCGGAAGCAGTGAGTAGGGAGACTGTGGACCATGGCAAGGGAGCAGAGCAGCCACCGTGAGCTTTGCCGTCATTATCTGTAGCATTTCAGGGCCATCCTTGGTAGACAGCAGCTCCCACAGGTTCAGAGGGCATCCCTCACCCCTCTGTGTGGTAAAGGTGCTTTGAATTATTTACAAAACAAGCCAATATTTAGAGAGAAACACTGTGATACAAGAAGACAAAATGAGCTTGCAAACCTACTTGATTTTCTTTGTTTAAAAAATTTAATGCATGCCAGGCGGTGGTGGCGCACGCCTTTAGTCCCAGCACTTGGGAGGCAGAGGCAGGGGGATTTCTGAGTTCGAGGCTAGCCTAGTCTACAGAGTGAGTTCCAGGACAAGCCAAGGCTACACAGAGAAACCCTGTCTCAAAAAAAAAAAAAAAAAACCCCAAAAAATTTAATGTTAACTTTTATTAACTGTTTTATATGTGTCGGTGCATGTTTATACAGTGTAGGGGGAGGAGGGGTATGACTGTGCATGTTTATACAGTGTGTGTGTGGGGGGGCGGGGTATGACAGTGTGCATGTGCAGATGCCAGAGAACAGCATTGAGGAGTTAGTTCTTTCCTTCCAACTTACTGGCGCAAGGATCCAACTCAAGAAGTCACTTTGGGCAGAAAGCCCCTCCATCTCACCCCACCCACACCCCCTTTGTTACTCTAGCTTTTAACTAATTGTCTAAAAGTGAAACCAAAAACTCTATTTGACCTCGGAGACATCATGAGTAGAATATTTAATTTCTCTTTTTACTGGAGGTCACTGATGTTTCATCAAGACGAGGATGTAATTTTTAAACTTCTAGATTTATTTATGTGTATGAGTGCTTTTTTTTTTTTCTGCTCGTATGTATGTGCACCAAGTGCATGCTTCATGTTTGAGGAGGTTGGAAGAGGGTGTCAGATCCCTTAGAACTGAGGTTACCTTAGCATGTAATCTGTGATTAAAAGTGAGCAGTGGATGGCTGGGGATGTGGCTCAGTGGGTGCTTGCCCACCATTTGATGCTCCGACCCTAAATCAAGCATGGTGGCTTATGTCTATAATCCCAGCACACCGGAGGTGGAGGCAGGGAAATCAGGAATTCAAGGTTATCCTTAGCTACAGAATGAGTTCAAGGTTACCCTTCAGAACATAAAACCTTGTTTCAGAATAGGACAACGACAACGATGACAACAAAGAGGACGACGATGATGATGATGATGATAAATGAGCTACAAGTTTCTTGCTAAGGAAGAGCAGGTTAGAGTATTCAATATGTTAAAATGAATAATGAGCCAGGGGGTGGTGCTGCACACCTTTAACCCCAGCACTTGTGAGACAGAGGCAGGTGGAACTCTGAGTTCAAGGCCAGCTTGGTCTACAGACTGAGTTCCAGAACAAACAAGCAGTAAAAATCACACTAATAATTTAAGAGGTCTGATGAGCTTTAATTATTATCAGAATTATTTGTTATTTAACTGGTTTAAATAATTTTCAGTGTAAAAAATTTGCTTCCTTTCTCCTTAAAATGTCAGCAAGGGTCATTTAATAAAGATAGAAAAAGGTATGGAGTCTGAGATTTAGTTCACTGGTAGAGGACTTGCTGACATGCATAAAGCTCTGGACATAATCCCCATCACTGAAAATGGAGTAATTAATTAATTAGCTAAATAACAAAATGTCAAGACAATAGGCAGCAGTCTAGCTTAAACCACACGGAATTTCTTATAATGCACAGGGGCTGGGAGAATGTTCAGTGGTCGGACACATGACAGAACTATGCGAAGCCCCGGGTTTGATCTTCAGGTGGGAATGATCCACCCCTCCCACTCTCTCTCTCTCCCGGACAATCCTACCCAACCTTGGGTTTCCAGTTCTCATGGCTGTGTGGCTGGCCTTTCACTCACTCTCTGTACTCCAGTGGCGTCCCATGCCTGTGCCTGGGTTACTTGGAGACGAAGTGCTCTTGATATCTGTCCTACCGTCTTGTCCTAACCCTATGTGAACAGACTCCTCCATTAAAGCCAACCGGCAGCTGCCTCCCACTTTTCTCTCGTGTCCAGGAGCACACCACTCCACCATTGCTCAGCGCTGAGTCTATTTAATCCACGACTCTGATCTGGGTACCAGTGACCGTGCCTTCTCAACACTGCCCACAGCAGATAGCAGCTGCTACACACAGGAGAAGAGCTACTAAATCACACTGCGCTTTGTATACTCAGCCAAAAGAGAAGAAGGGTTTAATTCCGGCACATCATCCTTTCCCACGTCGGAGCCGCCTGACACGCTCCTCAATCACATAACTAATGTGCGGAGAGAATGAAAACTCCGAAAAACCAGTGACCCAGAAAGCTAAAAACCAAAAATTATGAAGCATCAAATGATACGCTATTTGTCATTTTTCTCTGACATAAAATAGATTCTGCTTAAGTGTCCATGTGTAAAAATGTTCTAATATTGGGTGTTTTATATTATTTTAACACAAATGTGTATACGACGTACTTACTTTATTTTAAACTATTTATTTAAAGCTCAAAACAAGGAAAGGGAGCATGTCTGTGATTCAGTCTATTTTAAAATCAAATATAATCTTTCGCTTGAATGCTGGAATCATAATTTGACCTGTATACGCCACATATGTAACTTCACCTGTATAATGTATTTAAACATTTCACGCTATTTTAATTGTGAGTAGCTTTAAAATCCAGGACTGAAAAAAGGTGGCATCAATTTCTCACATCCTGATGTGGGCTAATTAGCTAATTAGTTGGAGGATAGGTGAACGGTAGGGTAGAGAGCTGCAAAATGCACGCATGCACTCAGGGCAGGTATCCGGAAGTGAGCATCTTTGGGCTTCCGGATAGGAAGGAGTCAGTAGGTGCCTCTTGAATGGTTCTTGTGGCTTTTCCCCCTACTGACTGAATTGCTGATTCTTAGCAGAGTCCTGGAACCCCACAGAACAACGCTGACAGTTCTCTTGTTCTCTTGCAGATAGTCTATATCAGCTATAGCTCCTGATCTTTCTGGGAAGCCGGATGGAAACTTACTAAGTGCATCGTTTGCTACTGAAGTCAATTGTATTGCTTAGGAATTTAACAGCCATGAAAGACTTAGCCTCCATCATAGCCTGACTGAGAGTTCCACACATTTCTCTCAGGAGTGACCGTAATCTGGCAATGCAGCATAATTGCATGAAACCCTCACAAAACCCAAGCTTTCAGGTCCTTCAGCCCGGAAGCATATCCCTGTCTCTGAGAGCAGTACAGCTGTAGGAGTGCCAGCATTCGTGTGTGTCCGCCAGGGAACAGAATACAAAGGAAGAGGAATGTCACAAGCCAGTACCACAAAGTCAAGGGTACTACAAGACTTGCTCACAGCTAGGGGGCTGAACCCGCTGCTGCCAGGTCACTCTCTGCTCACCTACGGCTGGCTGGTGACAATCCTTAAGTAAAATCTTGGGTCCTCGTCCAAATCCCAGCAAGAATGACTGGAGAGTGAATCAGTGGTTATGTGTGTCATAATAGTCATTGAACCTTGGCTTTGTGGAATTTTCCATGAAATGGGGTCACGGTAAGGCCCAAGTTTTAGGAAGTCAAGAAGTGTTATCTGAAGGAGCTTGTAAAGTATAACATCCCTACTGGGATTCATTAGGAATATTCTGTCTCCATAAGCTGCTGTGTTAACAGTGGACTAAACTGATCCAAGACCACTAATATTTACGTTATTTGTTGCACTGGGCTCTACTATTTATAAAGTTAAAATCAGTACCTTTCTTTATACAATTTTTTTTTCTACATTCACTGCTTTGGATTCATGGGTAAACACTTGGAGTATAATTAATGACCATCCAATATTAGTGGAATAAGCTGTGATCTTCCTGGGCTGGTACAGGCACTACGGATAAATCTGGAAGTCAAGTACAAGGAGATGTTCATGGGCAAGCCTGTGGGGCTGCACACCAGCTGTTTAGGATTGGGGAATTGTGAGCATCTGCAGGCAGGATCCAGCCTGAACAACTATCAGTTAATTTCCTGTTTAGTGGGAGTAAGCAATGAACGTGTTGGTCACTGAAATGTTAATAGAAATGAAACAGAGTAACTGTTTTTCTCTTCTCTCTGACATATACAAACTTTTAAATTAAAATTTCCATGTTGCATGTGAGGTAATGAGTTTAATTATATACATTTTTTCATTCATATGGTCATGATTCTTGGATGCAATACAGAGTGGGTGGTAGCTCAATTCATGGATACTAAGATTTCAGGATCGCTGGCAAGTGGTTGAGGAAGAGGAATCATTGGCTAGGATTAGCAATAACCCTTAAATCCTGGCAGCTTCTCCTACTGCCACACAAAGTACCTGAAAGAAAGACCAGACAAGAAGGCGAAAGTACCATTTGCAAGCAGTAATCTTTTAGAAGTTTCTTTAGGAATAGAGCGTCAAGCTCCTTAGGCTCCCTGCAGTCAGGGTGAGAATGGCCTAGAAGACAGCTGCAGGATTATGAGCTGGGGGTGTAGTTCCATAGGAAAGCCCTTGTCCAGCATGCCTCAGACCCCAATTTAATCCTCAGCACCAGAACATGATTACTAGCATTACCACTAGTATAGTTTGATGATAATGAGGCCCTTAAACATGTCCCGGATACAGCTTGGCTGGTCGAGTGCTCGGCAAGCATTCATGAGGCCCTGTGTCTACTTTCCAGCATTATTAAAAAATTTAGCATTGTGATGAACTCCTTCAATCCTGGCATGAAAGTATAAGATCATCTTTATCTACATAGACAGATGGAGGCCAGCCTGAGCTATGAGAATCCCCTCCTCAACAAAAGGAAAGAAAATGAAACAAAACCATCTACCCCTGCCCCCGAGTGCCCAGAAAAACCCCCGATACAACACAAACATGGGTAATACTGTAGAAAAGCCAATGGCCTCTTGAGAAAGATGCACAAAAAAGGAGGTGGTTCACAAGAGCACTGGAAAGGAAGCGAAGAACTACAAATATCCTGGAAGACCACCTGCATTTACCCTGTGTTCTCCAGACAAAGTCCCCCAGGTGGCCACCCTTTGTCTCCACACCCCCAAACTCTTGGCTTTCTTGCAAATACCTCCATGACAGAAGCACAAACCCATCATTGTTGTGAAAGGGAAAAGAACCAAAGTCGTGTACTTGTGGGTGTGTGTCCAGTGCCCTGACATGCTGCTAAGTCGGTCATACAGATGGGTAATGATTCCTTCTCAAGAGAAGGTGATTGACACGGGCAAAGACACCATCTGTAGTGTCAACCACCGGAGTTCGATGGCCAGGACAACTGAAATGTTTAGAGATCGCATCTCAATAATTGCATTTAAATATTTGATTGAGTTGTCTGTTTCAGTGTCTAAAGCACAGTTCCGTATCTGGCTGGTCTATGTCACCAGTAGTTAAGGAAATCTAAACCTTAAGATGAAAGAAAAAAAAAAACCCACAATAAATACACATATACCAAGCGTAAAATAGAAGAATTTAATACAATGTGAAGCACAGTTATTTTCAAGGTCTCAGGATGCATTTCTTCTCTTCTTGGTTACAATCATTTTCTTAGTTTCCACACTAGGTCTAAGAGGAGAAATGTCCATGGTCCAACCATAACTATAAAGGACTGCATATTCCAATCAGACTCTGAGTGAACAGCTCCCTCCTATACTGTCTACAGAGAAGCACACGGAAGAGTCCCTGTATACTCAGGGCCACCAACACTTCCCACCCAATCCCCCAAACACCCCCTACCCCACCCCCCAC
>NW_022196898.1:96610433-96724393 GCF_008632895.1 Mastomys coucha
GCTGTCCTGAAACTCACTCTGTAGACCAGGCTGGCCTTGAACTCAGAAATCCACCTGCCTCTGCCTCTCAAGTACTAGGACTAAAGGCATGTGCTGTGCCACCACTGCCCGGCTTTAGTTTTTGGACTTAATCATAAACATTTTCCATTAATGTTTAAATAAGTAAGGAGAAACATACCTAGTGTCTTTCCAATCTCCTACCTTACCATGTCACTATACAAAACGTGTTCATGTATCCCTGTGGCCAGGCATAGGCATCTGCATGGAAGCAGAATTATAGAGATAACGAGACAAATGTTTTTATTAAATTTAATGCCTGATGCAGAATTTTAAGTTTGTTGTCTTCCACCCAAATTTAATGCTTTGGGGTTTGGGAACTTAAGGCTTGACAAATCAACTTTCTGTTCTTGAGTTAAAGGCAAATCAAAAGCATTCAGCAAACGCCATGATCATCAAATGTCAATGGCCACAGGAGATTTTGATACAACCCTAAGTAAATCGGAAACATGTGGACCTCGTTTCCCTTGCAGCACTTTAACGTTCGAAAGGGAAATCTGTGCAAAAATATGTTACAGTTTTTCTGAAGGCCCTAAAGTTGAAGAAACATTTTTTATTTATTTAGATTTAGAAATAGGATAACCATTTTGCACCCCAAGAAATTTAATTAAGCACCAAATTCCCTTAAGCTTGGCACACAGGAGCTGGTGTGGGCAAAACCTCTCTTTCAGTGGTTCTCAACTGCTATATACATTTAAAATATACAGTTTTATCAGTGGAGGGTTCAGGGCCTTTTTCTCTGGGGTTCTAACCACCCACATTATGTCCCTATCCCAAGCTTCCCCCAATAATTACACCCTCCAAATAAATACAAAAAATAGAAGTAGAAACAACCACATTAACTAAACAAAACCTGATATGATGCTTCAAATCCCAAGATTTTTAGGCAGTCTCTACGCCCTCAGAAGTTGTTACATCTCTGCTGGTTGAATCACAGAGAAAAACTCCTCTGGTGCTGGTTGGCTGTGTGGGGTAAGAGCTCAGACCTTGGTCCTCAGGAGTTTGTTCTGACTAATCTACATTCCATCATGGAATCTGGTCAAAACTCCCTTTTGCTCTGCTCAGACCTTGGTCCTCAGGAGTTTGTTCTGACTAATCTACATTCCATCATGGGATCTGGTCAAAACTCCCTTTTGCTCTGCTGGACTGTGGAGCTGCATACAAGATGACAGGAAGATGGACAGCTGGACTCAAACAAATGTCATCATGGCCTGGTGTCTACAGGAGCATCCTTCAAAGGCAAGGAGTATAGTTTAGAGAAATCTCACCCAGGACAAGAAATCTTATTTCATGAAGAGATACAGTCAGGGAATCAGCTTATGATTTGGTTTTCTAAAAATGTACACCCCCTCCCTCTCTCTTTCTCCCTCTCTCTCTCCCTCTCCTCTCTCTCCCTCTTCCTTCCCTCCCTCCTTCCTCCCTCTCTCTTTCCCTCCCTCCCTCTTCTCTCTCCCTTTCTCTCCCTCCCCCTCTCCCTTTCCCTCTCTCAGCATAACCTTTGGTTGAGGTACCTTGAGTTCTGTTCCTCACTGAGTCCCTGAATCTGTACCTTACATTTGGACCCCATTTCTTCCTTCATAAGTATGGAGATAGCGGTACCTCCACCACTGAGCCGTTTCAAGAAAAAATGAAATCAATGATTTTCCTCCAAGAATGTTTTGCGTGTGATTGACGCTCAGTTGGGATAGCTTCTGCCTCATCATGTTGTCTGACATGATTCCACAGTATTTTGATTCACATCCAGAAAATCATAAAAGAATACATAAAACAAAAATCAAACTATCAAACACAGTACCTCTTCTCTATTAAAAATGCTCTAATTACTGACCAAGGTTACAGAGTGATTATGAAATATCTATCCTAAAATTATGATCATTATTCTGGCATTTTTAATGAATGGAGAATATACTGAGAGATAAATAAAAATGAAATAATCTGATTTTGTCTTTCTAAAAAAATTAAGTATTAAAAAGTGAAAAATCCAATTAGAATCTTTAAAAGAAAATGGCATTTTTTATATTTTAGATATTAAATAAAACCCAATTATTTTCTAGTTTCCCTCTACCAAATACATTACTTACTTAAAAATGACTGCGTTGCCCCCCCTTTATCAAATATCAAATACTAGCTTGATAGATATTTGCTATTAGCAGACACTGGGGACTAGGTTAAAAAAATTAGCTAACAGAAAGCATTGACTCTGATTAAGTAAATTCCATTGAACTCTTTCTAGTAAGCATTATTCAGGTCGTGAATGCTAATTTGTCCTGCAGGGGGCTGTGGGTAATTACCCAGAACAACTATCAGCTTTATTGAGTTGTTACAAAACAGTATTACTGAATGGTATGCTGTAAGACAGTCTTGGTGTGGACTTGGGGAAGAGGGTCCCTCCTTTTTCCTTCTCCTATGGGGAAGATGGTATAGGTAGGGTAGAAATGTTAATAAACGGTCTTTGCTTAGGAACGTAACGCCCTCTCTGTGCTATTAGGTAGTCATGTAGAATTTCTGACACGCAATGACATGTATCTGGGAAGTGCCACCCAGCTACCCGAAACAATTTTAGCTTTCTGCATACTTACGATTGCGTCGAATCAGAGCCGTCTTAAAAATGAGGCAGACATGGTACATTGGCTGCGTTCCAGCGGCTGCACAGAACTGCTGACGTTACTAAAATCTAGATAATTTAGTCCCATATGGGGATCCATACCACAATTATATTGTCCCTGTTTCTACACAGCCCTGATTTTGCACTTCTTTAAAGCCTGGCTTTTTATAATTTTAATTCCCTTCACCAATAAAGCAATTTGCATTCACACAGTCTTCTGCCTAAGTGAGGGGCGGGGGGCTGGGGGAGGCAAAATCTGCCACATGACCTTCGTCTCTTTACAGTTGATTACAAGGAAGCAGATTCTTCAATGAGGCCATTCTCCCTCCCTGTTTAATTGATGTGAGCCATCCTGCCACCGTAACTGGGAAGGCGAGCAGGCTGTAGGTACTCTTGACAAGACACACACCTGTTCAAACCCTGAGTCTGATGAGACACCTACCATGGAAAACACTCAGTTGTCAAAGGTAGGCACTGCCCTTGGGGGTCCAAGGCAAACTACCATAAAATGCTGAGACTTTAAAAAAAAAAAGGCATTTTTTCTAACTCCCTACCATTGATAGAAATAACTTGAAAAATCTGCTATCTCGGTCCATACTGGCTGATCCTAATGCCTAATAAATGTTTAATAAAAACATAATAATTTTCAGAAAACCCCTTTCTCTATAATTTGAACCAAACAGTGTTGAAGTCAAACATTCCTGTGAACAATTCATTTTCGTTTCTGTAGGACTCGTCTTGGTATAAAAGGAAGAGCAGCCATGAGAGGGAAGTATTTAATTTGTAATCATATCGGACAAGCAAAGCCTGAGAAGAAAAGCACCCATGGCATTTTGTCCATCTTGACTTTGGGAGGATTCTAGTCTTTCAAAAAGATCATGTAACAACGGTTTCAGACTGTTTTAGCTACAATATCAACTCTACTGTCAGGGAAAGTAAGGGATTTTATTTGATCATTTTTTAATATTTTGCTGTTGCTTTTTGTTTGTTTGTGTTTCTTGAGATAAGTTTCTTGGTTGGCTGTCCTAAAACTCACTTTATAGACCAGGTTGGCCTCAAACTCAGAGATCTGCCTGCTTCTGCCTCCCAGGTGCTGGGATTTATCATGCGCTGGTGCCACAAAGTCCAGCTGAAGTTTTATTTTTTTAAAGGGATCTTTTTTTTTTTTCTCCTCAGGGATGAAGGGACATCCTCCTACATCGGCTTCGCTTAGCTTTGTCTCTCCATGCCGATAACGCATGAAGCTCTGATTGTAGTCTGAGCTAATGCAGCTCACATCTCAATCCAGTTCCTCTTTTATTTTCTTGGGAGAGCCTGTGTGAACTTGAATACACTCACACATTAGACCCTGAAGGCTACTTCCCCTTTGTCAAGTAGCTTCGGCTATTGCTGTTTTAAGGAGTCCAAGAATGGTAGCTACTCTGAAAAACAAAAGGGCAACTCAATCATGGGGACTTTAAACTGTTCATGGATGCTAATGATGATCTACACCAAGTATTTCTCATTATTTTCCACACCCTGACACTGACAAAAGGACCTGCAGAGCTGCCTCCTCCCCAGAGGAGCAAGCATAGCTCTTGTTGCTCACTCTAACCATAACCTATGCCTACTAACAGCCTTTTAGTAGATTTAAAGAATAAAAATCAATACTACTACCAGTGCGTATCTTTTCATTTCTAGCCTCTAGAACACAAAATTGCTTTTCTTTTTTATCATGGCTCATTTTAAGTAAATTAGTACCATATGGAGTTTATGTGAGTTTTTCCGGTTAATTCTTCTGGGGCGTGTGTGTGTGTGTGTGTGTGTGCGTGTGTGTGATATGTATTTATGTACTTGTGGTGCAGGTTCAAGCGCTGATGTGTAAAGGCCAGATGTGAATGTCGTCTTCTACTATTGCTCTCTGTCTTATTTTTTGAGACACGTTATGTCTCGGACCAGGGAGCTCACTGAGCTAGTGCAGCTGGACAACACACCTCTGAGACACACTTGTCACTGTTTGTCCAGCCCTGGGGTGACAGACACACATCACTGTTCTAGGCCTCTGAGTGAGCTCTGGGTGTCTGAACCCTGGGCTTCAAGCCTATGCCGCAACGTCTTTACCCATTGAGCTATCTTTCCAGTCCAAAGGTTTGGCTTTAAAGTTTTTTCATTACTTACGTAGGACCTCACTGACCATCATTCCTTAAGAGAAACTCCTCCTAGCCTTCAAAAGTGAGCCAGGAGGGTGTTTGCATAGCTCTGTCAAGTCTGCTTTAAACTGGAGGCTATGCACCTGAGAAATATTATACATTCAGCATTCACGTTATCATTAACACTTTGAACACAGCTACTTCTGTAAGTAATAATTATTAACATGAATGTTAGTTCAGTCTAATTTAGTTCATTAGCAGGATAACTCCTTTGATTTCTAAAGAGGCATCACACACAGCACTTTAATCAGCAGGCAAGACCAGCGTATTTATAACCACCATTCACTCAACTTCTCCTCACAGCCATGCTGGGCGGACTTGTGAGGATTAAGAAAGCTCTCCTGAGTGTGTATTTCACTAAGTCCTTGCATGCCATTCAGAGTGGCCTCTCCTGAATGACTTCCTCCTGTTCCTCTCTTTGCACACAAGAAGGGGCTGGTAGGAGCCATTCAATAGAGACCCTGCCTGGTGCTGTGAGACGCGGTGTCTGGACTAGCTGTCACTAATCCATTTCCTTGATACAGGAGATGGAAAATTGGGCTTTGTTCCTCGAGTCAGTTCTTCAGGCTCCGTGTACAGGGTCTGGTGTGTTTGCTTGTTTGCTTATCACACACATTCTTTTACAGTTTCTAACGCCATAATGTGTCTAGTTAGGACTCTGCTAATGTGATTTCTGCAGTGACCAAGGCAAGCATGGGGATGACTATAATAACCTCATGAGAACTGTCAGTCAAATGTCACATATTCCATCATCAGTTATCAAATGTGCATCTGAAGAGGGCAGGAGGTCAGTGCAAAAAGCTGCAGGAGATAGGGAGGGAGAGAAGGAATGTTCTGGAGGCAGCCTTTCTCACACGGCGCTTAGCCGTGCTTTCCCTCAGTGATACCAAGTGATGTTCCAGGAGAGAAGGATCTCCTACTCTGAGCAAAATGAGAGCTGTGTGCCTCACCGTGAGAAGAAAAGGCTCTCCTGCTCCGAGAGACAGCCTGGGAGGGGCTCAGAATGATGAGTACGTTTGCTGGTTTGCTGGCATTAGGTGCCTCTGTGAAACGATCTCCAACTCATTCCACAATGGGAGCGGTGTGTGTGTGTGTGTGTGTGTGTGACAGTGGGGGTGGGGGAGGCAGGTGAGCAGAGGGGGTACGGCAGGGGGGTGAAACAGGGGGCACAGCAGCACAGATGTTAAAGGAGGATATTAATGGATCAACAGTGCTGTGAAAGCACATGGCCTGGGATATTTATTTATTTATTTATTTACTTATTATTTTCTTTATTTTTTAAAAGATTTACTTATTTATTTAGATTTATTTATTGTTATATGTAAGTACACTGTAGCTGTCTTCAGACACACCAGAAGAGGGCATTGGATCTCATTATGGATGGTTGTGAGCCACCATGTGGTTGCTGGGATTTGAACTCAGGACCTTCGGAAGAATAGTCAGTGCTCTTAAACACTGAGTCATCTCTCCAGCCCCCGGATTTTTTTTTTAAAGGTTAGTTGTTCAAACTGAGTCCTAAAGCTACCCCTCAGCTGAATCCTGCATACTATTCGTAGACAGTTTAGCTTCTTTATATTTCTTACTACCTACATGTTTGTGTTGTTGCACATGAGTGCCTGGGGCACGTGCAGGCCCAAACAGGGTATTAGATCTACTGGAACTGGAGTTAGAGACGCATGTGAGTTACCAATAGGGTACTAAGAACCAAACATAGATCCACTGAGTGCTTTGAACTGCCGAATGTATCTCCAGCTTATGAACATTGTATCTGAAGTGTTTGTGGAAGACGGAGGGTCAGCGT
Source organism: Mastomys coucha (assembly GCF_008632895.1). Taxonomy (NCBI): domain Eukaryota; kingdom Metazoa; phylum Chordata; class Mammalia; order Rodentia; family Muridae; genus Mastomys; species Mastomys coucha. The sequence continues at coordinate 96,617,086 of NW_022196898.1, forward strand.
TCCTTGTAAAAAGGCCAAACCCTCACATGGGTGTGCATTTTGTATTCTATAGCATGTGGGCTAGGTCAGCTTTACAAGTGTACACTCTCTGTGTTGCCCTTCATGTCAGTAAGCCTTCACAGCGGCTTCCGCCCTCTGTGTTCCCCAGCCTGACACCTGGAATGGCTTTCTGTTCCCGTTGGTATTTTCCAGTGAAGTTGGATGAAGTGTATTCTGATCCTTGCCTCCTTACTCAGGTGAGTCATCTGGAATGCCCTGGGAAGGCGCAAGTCTGCTTGGTGAGTGTTCTTCACATGTTTGAGCCCTTGAGTTGAGGTACGTAGGCTACACCTGTGACTGGGGGCAGATCTAGGATGGAGGCACAGCGGAAAGCTCAGGTGTGAGACAAGGAAGCTCTGTTTTCTCCAGGCCTCCTTACTCCTCCGGGTGACAATGATAACATGCGTGAAGAGAAATAAAAGCAGCTATGCTTGTTTTGTGTGTTACTTTTATTGTTCTCGGGAGAATGAAGCGCCTGCACAATCCACGGAACACGCGTTCCGAAGCTCCAGCGAGTCCACGAGACTTAAACCTATTTGCATTGGAATTTGACGTTGTGCGAAGTAAACTTGAGCGGTAGATTCTTGGTAATGAGTTACAGCTTTTCCTAGGACACTGCCTGGCAATAGAAGCCACGTCACGTCAGGAGAGAGATGGTGAAGGAAAGGAGTGGAGGGAAGCTTTCTAGTCAGTGACGTCTCATTTCTCATTGATCTTCGAATAAGAGATCCTGTGTTTTAATTCACCCTGAACCCAATACACATCACAACTGGCACTGAGAATGGGAACCTCTCTCTCAGGAGACTAGTAACTGGGACGCGTATCTATGTACATAGGTGGTATCAGTTTCCCACCTTTCCTAAATGACTTTATCTCTGATATCTCAATGACAATAGAGAGCAGAACCTATTCTTAGGGCATCAAGAATTGAATTAGAAAGCAAACCTGTCAGTCCCCTGTCATTGTTCCATTCAGCTTTACTAGGCAGCCTGACGGATGCCTTTCTGGTTCTGACACATGATGTATAGCCACAGTTCCCACGTGCTGCCTCCCTCCTGAGGCGCAAGATAAATGGCCACCGAGTAATGAGAAAAAGACTTGAGATGCACACTGTTCCCACACACATGGTCACCAAGGAGAATGCCACTAATTAGAGGCCAAGAAGCAAACAATTTGTAAATGAATTAGTAAATGAACAATGCCCTAGGGGCCCAATGAGTTCATTTGCTTCTAGAGGATGGGCAATTTACCCCTCTGCACTGGTGAAATCAATCCCTTGTTAGCACTGCTTAATGGTGGTGTCATGGGGTTGAACTTCTTCCCGTCTGTCCATAGTCTGTCTGGCTAGGAGGGAGGGGAGCTGAGGAGAGCAGTGTCCAGGATATGTATGGTTCGTGTCTTCCTGGAGATGCAGGGTGGGTTCCCAGCCACTGACTGTATCAGCACATTGCACCTTGGCTCAAAACATCTCTGGAATCTTTGTCACATTTGCTATGTTCCCTAGGCTGGCTTCAAACTAATACATTCAAATGACCCCAGTGCGCCAGCCTCCAGAATGGGTTACTGTAGCCCTGCTCCTTAGTGTCCCTGTCACATTGAAGATGTAATGTATAGTTTGCTCTGGGTATCTTTGAGGGCTTGGTTCCAGGACCCCTGAATGTACCAGTAGGCTCAAATATTCCAGAATTTGACCATATCTTAGACTAGTGTCTTCATCATTTAAACCACCTCCCTGTTACTTACAATGCGTTCTACAATAGGAATGCGATGGAAACATCTTGGACTAGACCATACTAAATAAAACTCAACCATCTTCGTGACTGCAGGACTTCCCAGAGCCTTTGGTTGCACAGTACTTTACAAACACAGTACATAAACCACAGGGTCTGCGAAGCTTTCCCTACGTATTTAGAACAAGCATTCTGTGGAATACATTCGGGGACATGGCATGCTAATTGCATTTACTTATACCACAGAAGTTTGAGCCTCCCATCGAAGCAGATCCACCTCTTCCTTTAAGTGTGTGATGCTTTATGAGGCAGCTCGGCTGGGCTGGATAGAAATGTTCACTCGTAGCCTACTTTTTCCAGGTTCCAATAGTCTTTGAATTTCATGCTGAAATATCTTTACTCTCGATGGTCTTTGGAGCAAAGGCCACTGTTTTGTAAGTTCTGTATGTTCTGATTACTACCCATGATTCTTTGTACCCACCAGTCGGTCTCCCTCAGAATAGGGTGAGAAATTTGATGGCAGAAGGGAAGGACTCAATAGACACAAAGTAATAATTGTTCAGCATCCCCATCCCCCTGTGTACACGCGATACAGTGCTCTTTAAATGAGTTTTTAATGTATCTGTGTTTGCAGGATCACCCATGTGCACACATATATGTTCACATGTATATGCAAGACAGAAGTAGTCAGTCTTCAATCTTTCTTTACCTTCATTTTGAGACAGGGTGTCTAATTGAACCTGGAACCCACTGGTTGGCTAGACTAGATGTTGAGCAAGCCCCAGAGATTTTATTGTATTTGCCTTTTCAACTCTGGGATTACAGGTACATGCCACGTACTCATATTTAGAATCTTGTCTCAAAAAAGATCTGCTCTTTTTTAAGGGTAGCAATGCCATTGTGTATCAAAGTGAGCAAAATAAGTTTTGTGACACTAAGGACTTTTAATCTTGCCTTTCTAGAGTAATGACATTGTGCCCTTAAAGGCTGAATGTTGCAGCACACTAGCAGTAACTTCTGATTCTGATGGTACACTCTTTGCCAATGTTGACATGCCATTGTCTTTGGGACCAGGAAAGACTTTGGATCCAGGGTAAAGGAACATATTGTGTGTGGTGTGTGTGTATGTGTGTGTGTGTGTGAAAGAGAGAGAGAGAGAGAGAGAGAGAGAGAGAGAGAGAGAGAGAGGGACAGAGACAGAGACAGAGACAGAGAGACAGAGAGACAGAGACAGAGAGACAGAGAGACAGAGAGACAGAGAGACAGAGTGTGAGAGTATAATATACATATATTTATATATACATATTATACATATATTATACCTATATTTATATATACATAGTAATTTAGTTTTTTTCAGGATAGGATCTTACTGTGTAGCCCTGGCTGTCCTGGAATTCACTATGTACATTACATTGGCCTCAAACTCACAGAGATCCACCTGTCTCTGCATCCCAAGTGCCGGGATCAAAGGCATGCCCTACATCAGGCTAGAACTCAATATTATTTAACTAGAAACTCACATCTTTGAGAAATGGCTCTGTGTGTGTGTGTGTGTGTGTGTGTGTGTATACACATGTGTACGTGCATAGGTTAGTGCACATACATGTGTATGCACATGGAAGCCACAGGTGCCAAAGGTCTTCCTTAATAGTTTTCTTAATGCTTCAAATTAGGTCTCTCACTGCACCTGGAGCTCACCTGGTTCGCTAGACTGACTAGCCAGGAAGCCTCAAAGATCCTTCTGTCTCAGCCTGCCCAGTGCTGAGGTTATAGATACCAGATACAACAAGTTTGGCTTCTATATGGACGACTGGAGTGCAAGCCTCAGCTCTCAGGCTGATCCAGCAAGCGCTTTCCCAGCTGAGCCACCTCCCCAGTCCCCCAGGTTTGCCTCTGTGTGCTATCTCTCTTTCCAGAGATAAGTGTTGGGGCTTCAATGGCTTCAGTGGGGGCAGAACCCTCTTTTTCTTCAATATACTTGCTTTTAATCTGTTTTATTGTTATAAAGTGACCACTTTGGTCACTTTAAACTGCATAGCTCAGTGGCAAGTACACACATAGTTTGCTGTGTTGTGCGACATGACCAGCATCCGTTTCTAGGCCAGCTTCATCATGCCAGACTCTCACATCTTAAGCAGATCACTTTCATGCTTTCTCGTTCCCTGGCCCGCAAAGCACTCTATTGTTTTCCCTGCCTCTGAATTGAACTGCTTCAGGCCATGGAACTTCAGGTAAGCAGAATCATATAGTATTTGTCTGGTTTATTTCCCTTAGACTCATGGCTTCAATTTTCATCTTTGTTGGGACACGGGTCAGGATTTTGGTTCGGTCTGAAGGTCGAATGGTATTCTATTGTGTGTACATAACACATTTTCTAGATCCAATGGGAAACAGATGGATATTTGGGCAGCTTCTATCTTCTGGTTGTTTAGAACATTTTGGCGTTAACGGGGGGGGGGGCGCAAAGTTCTCTTTATGCTTCTTTGCGATTCTTTTGAGCAATCCTGTATTCAATCTTGAGTGCTATCACAGTCTCCTCTACACTATTTGGTTCCCGCGGGTGCAGCTTAAGGGGTCTGCCATTTCCATATCCTTGCCTACACTCGCTTCTCTTCTCATGATAGCCATTTTAACGAGGAAGGCTGCATTAGTCTTTCAGGTTCATGAATCTTTCCCCCACTTCATTCTGTGTAAAATTCTGGCGGTAAGTAAGTTTTCCAATCCTACTCCCTCCCAAGGATAAATTATTCCATCTCTCTAATCAGATCTGTTAGTTTTGTGAATAATTCCACATACTCATACATGGAGATTATGCGGGGATAAAAATCTGTTACATAGGTTCTCTTTGTTTCCTTATATTAACAATGCCTATTGCCACAGAATACTGAAAGCAAACAGAAAACTACTATCTGAATTATATAAAAAGGAAGGCCAAATAGTTTCTTCTGACACCAATTTTGTTAGTATTTATAGCAGGCGGGCCTCTGTTCAGGGGCTTGCTGGTGATGGAATCCATATATCTCCCTGTAACTTTTTGCATTTGGGCTCATATCATGCAGCCACACGGAGCTTCATAAATACGGAGCTTCCTGCCTGTGGGGTTCTCACAAGGGCACAGATTCTAGGCTCAAATGATGAAACATTGCCTTTGTTGGGACCAACACCAGCAAGATGCTCCTATTAAATAAGACAAACAGGTGGCTGGATGTTTTGTGATCATTTTAACAATTGGGTTCAAGTCCCGTTCCCTCTTCTAAATTAACTGCAAGGAGATCCATCACCCAGGCCAATAACATACCTGGCAGGTTGTACGGCCCTCACCGTCTAGGCCTCTGTGATCATGGGTGTGAATCATAGCATTTATGCTGCCTAAGGCACCGGCATAAGCAAGCACAGCCTAGACCCAGCTGATTAAGCCATAGCATAAAACAACACTTCAGTAGTCAGGCACATGACAGCCAACGATAGTTTATTGGACCAAAGAGTATAACATTGTAATTTACTTCTCTAATACATGTCATGTTCTCTCTTATTGTTTCCCTTATGGAGTGAAATATGCAGGAAAGAGATTGCTGTACAAGCTTCATGTGTTATGCCCCTCCAAAATTAGAGGGTAACAAACTGTCTTTATTATCCTGTGCCTTTGGTAAGCTACCACAAATCACAGGAGCCACTGCAGGTGAGCATCTAGTGGCTTGGAAAGTCAAGGCAAACGAAAAGACTTCATGTCTCTGCCTGAAGCTATTTTTGAACTACAGTTGCAGCAAGACACAATTACTGCACTTCCTGACCCTTCCTTTTTATTGTAAGCTCCTAACCAATTTTTCTTTCCTATTGACAGGAAACCAGGATTTATAAAGTCTAGTGCGATGCAAATATTTCACGGCTTAATTTCTCCCCTCAAATGCAAGAGCATAAGTTGCTTAGCATTTCGGTGAGTTTATTTTTCTTTCTAAACTGGAATTCATGGCTGCTCTCCAGCTGCAAACAGCTCCAGTCACAGATAATTTAAAGAGAATAGCTTACTTGTTTGTCAAGCAAACATGTGTAATCTGATGAAATTATTAATGTCATAGTGTGAACTCCCTTCTCATAAATACAGTTAGCAGTGCTGACATTGCAATTAGACTCCAATGTTCTGGCTCCCTGCTCGTTCGCTCAATCTGTCAGTCCGGAGTGGGGGAGACAAATTGTGGTGGGCACTTGACAATGCACAAAAGAGATATGAACCTCATCTGATTAAACCCTGGTGAAAGATTAAACGGTTCTGAATGGTTGCCAGATTCTTACGATATGACATTCTTAACCAGTGGTAATAAAAAGTCCCGTTCAATAGAGGTTTTTTAAAAAAGATTATAGGGAGATCATATACATACGTCCATATGAGTAATCTGTGTCCACACATGTGAGAGACACAGCGAGAAAGAGTGCCTTTTCGCTTTATCATAATATGCTTGCCGGGCTCTCTGGATTTTTGTTGTAATTGGTAGGAGAGGAAATGACACTGATTTACATGTTCCCAGGGTGTCTGCTTTTTTTTGTTTTCTTTCTTCTTAAATCTTAATCTAGTAGTAGAGCCAAGTGCTCACATTGACCCGTTTATAACATCCATCTCTGCTCTCACTGCATACAACTGTCAGTAAAAATGTTTCCATGCCTAATCTAGCAGCCAAGAGGAGTGGGTACACAAGTGACCTTCAGCATCATCTTATTCAACTCACTTTATACCTTTTCCAGCTTTGATTTTATGTCCCATGAAAATAGACGAATTAATTCTAGTGGCTAACACCTACATAGTACTTTCTATAGCGCTTCCTATGTCTGAAGATTGTTCTGGTCTCTCTACATTCTTCCCATCATTTAAGTCTGCATATCACCCCACTCCCTGTATGCATCCTCTTCTGTAGATGAGGACACTGAGGTCCAGAAAGAGGAAATCAGTTGCTTAAGGCCAAGAAGGTATAACAGGTGAACTAACACATGATTATAGGCATGCAACAATATGAGCCTATTGGCTTAAAAGTGCAACTAGTGTTATCATCTTTGACCTAGAGATTAATATATTAGAGTCTTTTATGTTCTGCAAGACCTTCCCAAATTCCCACTCAGCACAGATAAAATACTCAAACACAAAATAATCATACATAGATATTTTAAATCCTCAGCATTAACCAGATATGCAGTCTCAACACTCCAGAGACCTAGGCAGGAGGATTGCCATGCATCCAAGGCTATGCTAGCGTACATAGTGAGTAACGGCTAGCCAATGCTACATAGCAAGATATTGTCTCATAACAATAAATCAAACAACCAAATGAACAAAAGTCACAGCATTACAGTCTTACGAAATTGGATGATTTCTTTAAATAACAAAGAAACCTCTTGTACTTCAGTCCTCTAGCAACAGAAGCGAATGCAAGTGCATTCATTAAAAGTAAAAGGAAATAGGGGGCCCAGAAGAGGTGAGCCTCTCTACCTACACTTTGGTGACTTGCAGATGAATTGGAATAATAAGACAGGATATTTTCTCTACTCAGTTATGGCTCAAACCTGAAAATGCAGAAGGAACCTACAGGAGTGGTGCCAGCCCCTTTGTTCTCTTTACATTTGGTTAGGAAAATGTGTCCTAGCACCTTCCTCCTCCATTGTAGGAGACTTGTGTAGGGAATGACCCTTTTAGGAGGCGGGTGTTTAAAGCAGTCAGTAGAAGAAGCTGGCCCTACAGGGAGCCAGCAAAGGACAGAGCAAGCGAATACCTAAGAGTGAGAACAACGCTTTCAGTTGTGCTAAACAGCGCTTCCCCACTCGGAAAGTTCATTATATTTGTCATCAGACTAATTATTCTGCACTTGTTGCTAAGTCTGTTGCTTGCTTTCTCGTGAGCAGTCACTCCGCTCTCCTTGAATCTCTATCTTCTAACATGCGATAAGCGCTATAAAATTTCTTTCCTTGTATGGGAATTCTAAGGTCTCTTTCCCTCCTCAACAGCTTGAATTCCTGTATTCTGATGAAGATAGATGAAGCATTTGCATTCTATCCATATTCATAATCCTCTTTCAGAGTCAACCTAAAATACCACATTTGTTGCCCAGGCAGAGACAGGCAATGTGAGCTCGGCAGCTTTTTGTTTCAATGGATAAGGATCCATGGCTTTCAAATCCCACAGAAGAGTGGTCACTAGGTGAATTTGGGCTGTAAGAAACCCAGGACAATCATAGTGTCTTTTGTATGTGGCAGGAACAATAATTAATGATCCCCCTCTTTATGCTACAGAGAAAAAGACGGCCATGCATTTGACAGACATGTTATTAATAGTTTCTGCCAACTTGCCATGCATAAAGGGTTTATTGGTTGCAACACCAGTGTATGAAGACATTCTTTGCCTTGAAATGTTCAAGATGGTTGTTTTATGGATGAAAAATGAATGCAATCTGTCTACCGCCACTCAAAGTTTGGGTTTCAATAATAAAATTAAAACGAGTGTGACATTTTCTATTGTGGTATTTAACCATCTGCTTCCTGCTGGTCTGAGCAATAATGGCCTTACCTAGGTAGTCTCTATTTAACAAGAAGACCCACTGATATTGTGTCTCATGGTTAATTTATAAAGAAGATTTATTATTGATAAAGGGACTTGCATATTGGCCATTGTTCCTCTGATAAAAGTGAATCCTTTTATCTTGGGTTAGGGGAATTTTCGGCTTGACAATAACAATGGATGCTTGAGCTTTGTAAGGACTAGAAATTTAGGAAGTGTACAATAGGGGGATGTACATCAGTGACACGTTCTTGCCAGGTAGGATATATATGACTTTAGGTAAGCGCCTATTATTTTGCTACCCTACATTAATTAAAAAGGTAGGCTCCCAAATGCTTTCTCAGCATCTGGAAGTTAAATCCAGAGACATTATTTACCTTCATTTTAAAATTGCTTCATGAAAATTCTTCTTTAGGGTGGATCTGCTATGTCAATGACTTCTATCAATTAACCAGGAGAAATGGAAAGCACTTTACCACATGGATTCACAATAAAACAATGGAAACACTGCCCAACAGCTAGCTTAATCCTCCTCTAAGGAGGGCTGGGGAGAAGAATAGTCAATATTTTAGTAAGTCTTTGGATTTTGTGTCAGACAACATAGAATTTAGACACACAAAGCATTAGGTTCAGAAGTATTCTCACTATTGACAAACTCATAAATATCTCTGGCTTATTTTGCTTGCAGTGATCATGTATTAATTTATAGAACTGCTTCTGTTTGCTTGTACCCCTTACAAACTTTAGTTTTAAGACGTCATAAGCAGCTTCTAAAGAGGGGAAAGATACAGATAAAAATGTATTTCACACTGGCCTTTCATTTATTCAAATGTATTTCACACTGGCCTTTCATTTATTCGCTGTCTCTGGGAATTGTCATGCAGGCACCCTTATTGGGCATATGCTAATGACATCCACCATGATTACTGATTTTCTGTGAATCCTTCATCCTCTGTGTGTAAATCAGTAAGGAGGGAGAAGGGTCTCCCCTCTGCTATGCATGCTTCAACATCCATCTGTTTCCTTCTCATTCATGTGAGGAAGACCCTCAATTTTGAGATTTTTACTCAAATATTAAAAGGCATTTGAAAGCTCATCAGAAATGTCTAGTTATCTATCTACATTACTGGTTGCTTCTTTGATGCAGTATAAACTTGACTGCTCCTATTTACTTGGGCGAATTAATTGTATTAAGTGAGAACTTGTACCGGAGGCAAGCGGCTTCGTTTATTTGGGATGTGTCAGCTCTGAACACTATTTAATTAATGGCTCTGAGCGTAGATGTTGCAAACAAAAGTAAATGTAACCAATAGATTAAAATATCACAATGTGGGGGCTGGAGAGATGGCTCCTGGTTAAGAGCACTGGCTGCTCTTCCGGAGGACCTGGGTTCAATTCTCAGCACCCACATGGCCACAGTCCAAGATCTGACAATCTCATACAGACATACATGTAGGCAAAACACCAATGTACATAAAATAAAAAATAATAAATTATTTAAAAAAATTCACAATGTGAAGGAAAAGTGAGGGGGAGGGGCGTGGTATTGTAAAAAGTATTGATCCCTGAACAAATTGTAGGTGTTCTGACAGGGGCGGCTAGTCCTATAGACGTTTCAATGTCATTCCATACTGATAACCAAAGCATCCTGTGCTGTTGGGAGATTTGTTTATTTTTTTCAGAGGTATTTCCTCACTGGCGACATGAAATATGGCTGTAGGTGATCTTTCAAGTCTTCTCTATCAATAAAATTGCGAGTGTGTTATTTCTATAAAACGGATTAGAGATGATGGTAAAGTTGTTTTATGGTATGGCTTTTGTGATCTTGTCCTGGGAAAGCCTGCTTAAGAAAAACCTGTCCATCTTCAGAGAAGGGACAGAGAGAGTCCCAAGGAGGCTTTCCTTCTGTGCACAGGCAGGGCAACTGCACTCCCAAGGCAGTCTAGCACCTAGGAGTAGGACACCGGAAGGTTTTGAGTTCTGGGGCAGCCTAGACAACATAGTGATACCCAGTCTCTTTAACCAATGTGAAAATAGAAAAAGCAAACAAAATAAGCAACTGACAAATCAGAAAGATCAGCACATGCATATCAGAGTCCAGAGGGGAGAGTCTGTATCTACAGTTTAGGGTAAACTAGAAATAGCTAAGGATGCCACTGCTGATTGGCTGAAGCAGGCCTGTCCCTTTGGGGACTGAAAAATCTGTAAACAATCTGACACCACCAGCCAGAGAGCCAACTTAATATGTAGGATTGGCACATAGGGAAAAGACTTGGCAAAACTGGGTACCATTAGCTCACCGAACACTGTCATCAACAAAACATGCTGGAGAAGGCTGACTCTGGTGTTCTGATGTGGCAAAGGTACTGCTACTGGTCAATTGGCTTCTGGAAGCATCCATTTCCTTCTACATTCCCAGTAACTGCTTCCTCTTTTTTCATCCTGACACTCAGACTAAGACCAGCTTCCGAGTTTTGAACAGAGACTTCTCATGAAGGAAGTAGCAAACTAGAGAATCTGGATAGCAGACTTCTCTTGTCTGTGTTTATATGTGTAAGTGTGCATATGTGCACGTATGTATCTGAAGACCATAAGATAACCTTGGTGGTCGTTTTCCAGTTGCCCCCAGCCTTCTTCTTTGAGGCGGGGTCTCTCAGAGCTCTGCTGCTTACAAAGTGGGCTATACTGACTGGCCAGTGAGCCATGGTTATCTACCTCTCCTGTTAGGATTTTGAGTTCTTGTCATCAAGCATGGCTTTTCAATGTGACTTCTGGGGAGAGAAGCCAGACCCTTGGTTTTGTATAGCAAGCCCTTGATTAGACTGAGCCATTCCTTACCCAGCCCCTGACTAATACTGTGCATGGCCCTCTCCTTCCCACCTCCCTTACCCATGTAATTCTTCCTCTGGGCATTTTCTCTGGAAGCTATTACTGATTTGTGTTCTGATTTCTTGTTGATAGTTCTAGCTTGTTACTCACAGAATGACAAAGCCAAGACTTAAATAGAAGTGACTTCACTGACATGTGTTGGCTGACCAGAGACAAACTCACACCCCAAAACAACCCTTCCTCCCTTCCTCCCACATATCCCAACAAAGAGAAGAAATGAATAGGCACTTTGTCTTTTTTTTTTTTTTTGATGTATTATACAAACAGAAACCTTTGGAGAAGCAGCCCTAAAAATAGGTGAGCACAAACAGATCTTAATATTTCATGAGCTAAAATTTCAAGGGCTTGAAATTAAAGATAGGCAAGTAGCCAGAGTTGTACGGAAGGAAATATTTACTGCTACTCAAGACCTATGCTTGCAAGTAAACTTCATTTCCCTGTGAGCCTGTCTTTCTCTGCTGGAATACACTGGTAACTTGGTGGGACATGGAAACTGATTATGTCTCTACTGAACCTTCTGAGGAAATACTTCACTGTGGACTGTTGGTGTGTTTAATTGTTTCAGAAAATTTCTTCCAAATTTCCTAAAGACTTGATGACCCTGTCTCTTCTAAATTTTTTTCTCTAGCTGAATAAGCTATTAATGGGACTGTGTTCTTGTAGACCATACTTATTATTATTTTTGATAAAAGTTCAATACATTTTTCAGACATTGTTTCTTGTGTACGTACCATGCATGGTTTTATTTCTGGATGAACCAGCACACAGTGTAGGTTTGACATCAACAGGGTTCACTTGTGTTAGATTTTTCCATTTCTAGAGCAAATGCTTTTCCTGATCTGACTCTGGACTGGGAAAGAGAATCAGATGAAGGAAGCTCATCCATGCCTATGCAAGCTAATTTAGGATTGACGTCAGTAGAGCCCTCTGTATCAGAGGCTAGGAATAGTCTCTGGTCCACAATATCAAATGCCACACGTGCTTCTAAAACTTATTTCCGAACCCAAAATATTGAGCTCTTTATCCAATTTTGAGGATGATTCTATTCATTCAAAATCAGTTTTTCCCAGTTTAGACATGAAGCATTCTTAGGTTTAAATCCCACATAGTGATCATTTAACCAGAAACACATTTGGACTTTAGTAAGCCTAGGCCCAAGTATAATACCTCTTATTTGGAATTTACTTTCTTTTTTGAGCAATAACCTAAGTATTTTGTTTTATTGCATTTTCCATTCCTGTGTCATTTCACTCTGTCATTAGCAGACTAAAGACTTCTGCATGCAACTGAAGTTCAGGCATAAAATATACACAGAACCACTTGAAAATTGCTATTTAAAAAGTGGGTAGAATGTAATGTGTGCCTCACTTTTTTGGTCATTTTGCAAAGATATTTACGTAAGAACCTCATTTGTGTCTATCCCTTTCTTCCCTTTCTCTTCAAGATTTTTTTTTTGTAATTAAAACCATATGCACAAATTGATGGATGTCTTCAAAGACAATGAAAATATTGGATTGTGAAAATATAAATGAAGAGAATACTGTTAGGATTTCTATGTAGAGAAATTAGCATATTGGGGGTCCAGGAATGCTGCAGAAATCACACTGTACAACGAATCTCACACAAGAGATTGGAAGAAGGGGGAGAAAGGGGGATGGCTGAGAGAGGGAGGTAAAGGGGAGCAGAGAGACAGAGAGAGAGAGATAGAGAGGAGGAGGAAGAAGAGGAGAGAGAGAAAGAGGAGAGAGAGAGAGAGAGAGACAGAGAGACAGAGAGACAGAGAGACAGAGAGACAGAGAGACAGAGAGACAGAGACAGAGAGACAGAGACAGAGACAGAGACAGAGAGAAGTGGACAGAGAGAAAGAGACAGACAGAGAGAGAGAGAGCAGGAGGTAACAGTAGGGACTTTTAAGGGCATGCCTGCTGCCTTTGGCAGCTGATGATGATGCGTCTCAGATGAGACCACAGGTGAAGGTGAGGCGGAGGAGGACCTGGTTCCTAACAAACACCGCTGCTGCTGGACACTTAGCAGTTATTATTTCCTTCAAGAAGCCAACAGCAGGCTGGAGAGATGGCTCAGCAGTTAAGAATAGTGACTGCTCTTCCAGAGGTCCTAAGTTCAATTCCAGCAACCACATGGTGGCTCACAACCATCTGTAATGAGATCTGAGGCCCTCTTCTGGTGTGTCAGAAGACAGATACAGTGTACTTATATACAATAAATAAATAAGTCTTAAAAAAAAAAAAGAAGCCAACAGCAACAGAAACTTGGTGACAAATGCACATACCTGTTTTTAAATAAAGTAGAGATGTCTTTCCTCTCATGTAAAATGTCAGAGGTAAGGATCAGTCTGTAACATCAGCCCAGATCACGTGGTACTACCAGCTCTCGTATCTATATCACTTTGAACAACTCTAACTGAAGCAGACGGTGGCAGAATGTATTATTTTGCGAACAGAAAATAAATTTAGGGTTCTGTTTCAATGGAGGAATGAGAAGAAGGATGGAGAAATAAAGTCCCTGAAATGGTGAGCCTTTTACCTTCCAAACCTAGATTAAATTTTCTTCTTTCTTTTCCATCCTTCCTGCTGTCCCTCTGTCCCTCCCTCCATCCTTTCTCAGATGGGTCAGGTCTCTGCCACCATACGTTATAACATGATTTACTTTCTTTTTCTTCCCTTTAAAGATGCTGGATCACCTTCTGTCTATATTTTTAAAATAATATTAACATTTCTTTCTTAGTCTAAAAAGATGCCTCTCCTTATCTCCATGTTCACAAACACACTGTTTGACTTACTTATTCCCCCAAGAATATCGAACATATTTCTGTCTTTGAAATACTTATGTACCTATTGCATTGTTCAGGGTTGGGAAAGTTTTGCTGTCTATGAGTAGGCAGCAGAGGACATTGTGGCACATACATCCTAGCTTGCATGTATGTACATTCACTTCATGGTAGACAGGATTAAGTTGGAGGCACATTCTACTTCCCCTAAATCATCTTTTTGTCTTTTACAACTATTGTGCTGGGCCAGTGAGGTGGCTCAGCAGGTAAAGGTGCTCGTGGTACAGGGCTGGAGGCTTCACATTAGTCTCTGGAACCCACATAAAGATGGAAGCTGGGAACACAGAGTTGACCTCTGACCTCTATATGATCACTCGTATACACGCATGTGCACATATGCTAGATTACTGATGTGCACACAAGCCATTTCTCCGTCTTCTCATAAATTCTTGAACTTGTCATAAAAAAATTTTAAGCCATTTTACAAGTTTTAGTAGCATCCAATTTTAAATTTAATTTGTGGTTTCTTGATGATTGGTGGTGTGACCATTCCTCATGCCTATGACTGTTTGAGATCATTTGGATGCTATTGGGGGTCATTTGATCCTTTTGCATAGGCCTTTGCTTTCTTTCTAATACATTTTTTAAATGTGTGAAGGTCTCAAATAATGTAGAAAATAAATATAGAATGCAGCTGTCCCTACAGCATTGGCTTTTCCAAAGTCCCTTGTGTCTGCCTTTATGGGCATCTTTATTTTTTCTCAGATGCTCTTTTCTTTTTCATTGGTTAAATTTGTCCTTGGGTATTTTTAGACTTCATACAGCCCAAGTTACTTGCTACCACGGATTCATTTCAGTTGCAGGGCTGGGACATTTCTTGCTGTTTCAATGGCAGTGACCGTGAGCTTTGGTATGGTCTGTGGCAGTGACCGTGAGCTTTGGTATGGTCTGTGGCAGTGAACGTGTGCTTTGGTGTAGTCTGTGGAAATCGTCATGGCTCTCCTGAGGAGACCTTTTGCTTAGTATACAGTAATGCGGTCAATAGTGTTTTCTTTTAGAATTTTGAAAATACTGGCCATTAATATTTGGTTGCATAATTATTTTGAGGATTCTGGGGCGTGTGATTATTCTCTTTGTCTTCTTTCAAGGCTCCCTCTGTGCTTATTGAAAGCTGATTAAGGTATGTCTTGATAGGACTCTATACTTCTCAGTTGATTTCTATTTTCTTCAAAATAGTTGATTTCTCTTCAGAATTATTAAATCTTTTCTTCCCCTGAACAAATCCACTTTTGAAACTCTCTAGTGGTTTTGTTTGTTTGTTTTTTTTTTTTAACATTTTGGCCATTGCACTTTTTAACATCTGCTTCTCTTCCTCTTCCCCCATCTCTGTCTCTCGTCTTGTCTTGTCTTCTCTTCCCTTCTCCCAGTGTCTCATTCCTGTCCCCATATTTTCTTTTTCTTCATCTTCATCTCCCCTTCCCACCCTTTTTCCTCCTTGCCCCTCATCCTTTTTCTTCCTCTTAGTTGACAGTTCTATTTTTCATAAATAATCAGTTCTTCATCTTAAGATGGCAGCTCAATGTGAAGATAGGAAATTTGCTATTAGGTTTTTACGGAAGTGCTTTTGCTTTTTACTTTTGAGATGGACCAGAGTTGTGTGTGTGTGTGTGTGTGTGTGTGTGTGTGTGTGTGTGTGTGTGTGTGTGTGTGTGTGTGTGTGTGTGTGTGTGTGTGTGTGTGTGTGTGTGTGTGTGTGTGTGTGTGTGTATGTGTGTGTGTGTGTGTGTGTGTGTGTGTGTATGCTTGCTTCTTCACAAGCAGTCTTTGAGAGGAACCAATACATTTATTCTGAAAATCACATTTCCCTCTTTCTCTGGAGTTTATTGCTGCTTGCTAATGATTTTGCTTGTAGCATTTGTTTGATTTCTTTTTGTGTTGTTGGCTGTCTCTCTGGCAAAAATCAGCCAGAATAAATTTAACACATTTCCAGGTACTTTCTGAACCTTTCTCTGGGAATGTTAGTCTCTTTCTAATTTTTCTTACACTTACAGATTTCTATGTCCTAGTTTTTAGTATCTGACTCCCAAAAGAGGGGGGGAAGGAGAGAGAGAAAGAGAGAGAGAGAAAGGGAGAGAAAGAGAAAGGGAGAGAGAGAGAGAGAAGGAATGCTGGCCCCTTAAATCTCTTAGAAGCCCCTTATGAGTCTGTTTAATCAGAAGGGGAATAGTGCAGCCTTTAGTACCTGCCCACATGCTTTGATTTCTGTGACCAGAGCACGAATCCCTGAGGGCAGGGTGCACTAGACCCCCTTCCTAAGCTAGATTACTGAATTAAATATATTACTATGTGTGCCTAGAAGACTCAGTTTCTTAGTGTTTGTGAGGAAAATCTCCTTTGGGTCCAGAGGCATGTGTGCATCAGTTTCCACGCTCTCCATTAGTCCTTCCATTTCCCACCTCGATGAGGATTCAGATAATCCATTCAAAATAGAAATTCTTGTACGCACCAAAAGTGTCATCAAATACACTTCCTGACATCGCAGGAATGTATGCTGTTTTCTATTCTACTCTTAGGTGCTTTATGAAGTTTTAACCTTAAATGTGATTTGCTCTTTAGTATTATTTTGTTTTAATTTCTTATAGCATTTGGCCTGCTCATTATTTCTATGCTGTGGCCTTACCGTTTCTTGCTACCTTTGTGCCATTCTAACACCTTAGGTCAGGGATACCCTGTGGACGAATTAGAGGGGAAAGAACTCAACTATTTAATGCTGGGCCTAGTGGTGCATGTGTGTAATCACAGCGCGAGGAGGAGCTGAGGGCAGAGGATTGCTACAAATTTCAGGCTAATTTGGGCCACACAGGAAGTTTCAGGCCATCCAGGGATGCTTAGCAAGATCCTGCCTTAGAAAATAAAAGCTACAAAATAACTCAAGCATTTAGAGATTTGCCAAACATGAAATAGATTTTTAAAGTCATATGTATGAGGAGGAAATCTCCAGGGCCACAAATGATAAAGAAGGACCTGGTGGCAGATTCTATGACTTTGGATACAAGAGATAATTTTAGAAACCATATATGTAATTCTGGGAAAAAAGGTAATGTATATTTTGGTACCCATTTCAATGAATCCTAGTTACCTAATAGCACTGTCCATAATATGTGAGCTTTTTTTAAATGTAGATGATTCTCTGCATGAGCCTATAAATCACTGCATTTAGCCTTTTGAAGCTCAGCATAGGTATAATATTTTTCTCCAAATTAGTCAATACTTAGGGCAAAGATGCCAATAATGGACAATCCTCTGTTGGGTTGACTTTAGAGACAATTTATAGACTACCCCAACATACTCGCTCTTTTTAACCGGTGGGCAGGAATAGGAATAGAGTCACAGAACCAGCTTGTCCCCTCCTTCTGAGGTGTTAGTCGTTGTAAGCCTGTGACTAGAGGGCCTCAATAAAGCACAGCAGCGGTCGGGGACTGTGCAGACTCACGTTGACTACGCTACTTTGTCTGGCCCGATTGTTCATGTGATCTGGTAAATATGTTATAGATACTAATATACAAAAAGGCACAGTAATGCACTCTTTTGTCCCAGCGACTGGAAACCTAAAGTAGGAGCGTCCCTGGAGACCAGGGGTTTGAGGCCAGCCTGAACTACTGGTTGAAGAAATTTGTTCTCTAAGAAGCAAACAAAATAAAACCACAACCGAGAAATGAACTCTTCTTGCATAGTGTCCTGTTGTTAAAGATGTTGAACGGAAGACTTAGACACGTCTGTACAAAACGTAATGGCTTGCACATGAACAGTAGTATTAAAAAGTCTGCTGAAGCCAAACACGCACAGAAAGCATGAGGAAAGGGAATGGGGGGATGACTCAGTGGTACACTGACTACACAAGTGAGTTCAGCTCCCCATCCTCCATGCAGGGTGGACGTGGTGGCCCTACAACAATCCCAAGGCTCAAGACAGGATGGGGGATCCCCAGAACATCCTGGATAGCTAGACTAGCCAAACCAATAGGTTCTAGAATCAATCAAGAGACCCCGCCCTAATACATCAGGGCTGAGCCACAGAGGGAGCCACACCTCAACCGTTCTCTTCCACTTGCCTGTGCATACAGGTACCTGCACATATTTTATGTATACACACATAGATATGCACACACACACACACACACACACACACACCACAAAAGCCAGGGGCTGAGGAGAGTGCTGTACGTGAGGCCACGGGTACGTGAGGCCACTACGTGAGGCCACGGGGTTAGCCGGGCAGGTACCTCACCTCTGGCGGAGGTTATTTCTCAGTCTTGGTTCTCCACACTGATGGACTTTGATCTTTAGTCCTTCACTTGATTCATCATTTATACATGGTTCATAGATAGGGGAGTCAAGTTGGACTTCTAATCAATTTTTACACCAGTGTATCTCATCTCTTTGGAGCAAAAAACATCGTTGTAAAATGCTTTTTATTTGCCAGAAGGCAGGGCTAGGATTCTTTAGTGACCTAAGGCAGAGGGCGGGAAGACTGGAGAATCTGAGTGTACCCTACAGACAACAGCACGGTCTGGCAAGGGATAGACTTTATCCTCCAGGGATGGAGGTTCACTGTTCTTAGAAGAAACAAAACAGAGCATAAATCAAGGCTCCCAGATACTATGTAAGACAAAAATAGCTACGAACACGTCTTGAATCAAGGTGGTAAGTTTACCTAAAATATCACAAGATTCTATCTTTTTGCAATTTCTTTTTTGTAACTCATGGTTCCCTGGCACAAACTCTGTAGTTTATAATGTTGTGTCTCAAGGTCAGATGCTTGAGGGGGACTCTCCTATAGCACACGTGTGGATCTGCAATTCCTGGCTTTACTCTGTATCAGATGTGCTTCTAAGCACAAAATTGTAGTAAGTGACAGAACTCTTATATCATAAATATATTTTTATGATTCCTCAGATTTCTAAGACAGGAGCAATATGGACCCTCCAGTCCTTTCATGTAATTAGATCTGTGTAGAGTGTGGCCTCCCAAAGGCCTCTGCGTTTTCCCTCTGTGTACTCTGATCTTTAAAATTCCTTTACCAGTCTGATTTCTTTCGCCACTTTCTAATTGCTGGATACCACCCAGATGGGTGACCTTGCTCCTCGAACACAAGGCTTTCTTTTTTCTTAGTTCTTGAATGTGATTGCCTACTGAAGGCTGGTCATTTCATTCGGGGCAGACTATACATTTATTATCTGTAAGACCTCTAGTTTTTATCCTGAGTTTGCTTCTAAATCATGTTTCTGACTCACTTTACTCTTATTTTTTAAATGTTTAAGATTTATTTTTATCATGCTTATCCTCTCTCTTCATGTGTGGTTGAGTGTGTGCACGTGAGTGAGTGCCCAGGGTATCCCCTGGAGTGTTGGGTCCCCCTGGAGCTGCTCTTATGGAAAGTTACTGGCGCTGAAAAAGCCATGTGTGCTCTTTAAGTACCAAGCCTTCTCTTCAGTCCACTAGCTGAATTATAAAAACAGAACAGAAGACAACCAAGAGACCCTCCCTCCTTTCTAGATAGTTTATGGCTAGACAACTACACATGCTCACACTTATTAAAATGTCACTTAGAGAAAAAGATCCCTGACATATATAAACTCTAAGCAAGAAACAAAATGTACTTAGGAATTTAGGAACTGTTTTCCACTCTACTGCATGAAGTGATGGGAAAGGAATTGTAACAATACATTTTCTCTTGCAAGGTAGCTATCATTTTACTTTAAAAGGCTGTACTCAATGTGGGTAGGGTGGTACATGACCACAGTCCACACTTCTGTGGAGGCTGAGACAGAGATCACTTGGCCTAGGAGTCCCAGGCCTGCTGACCTAAGCGATTCAACAAGAGAGCCTTTCTCCATCTAAGTAGCAGTTTGTGCTAAAATAGCAAAATCCAGACTGGTATCTATATGGTATACAAGGTAATCCTATTTATCTGAGGCATACAAGTGGTAAACAGCATAATAGGAAACACCAGCACTGACTCTCCCTGCTGCTAGTTTTACTCAGTGGTAAAGAGAGAGCTCTCTCCCAAACTGAGCTGCGGCTCACAGTTTGAATTCTTGTAAAGTAATGGTGAACCACCGTGTCAGCTCTCTGACCCAGAGTGTAGGGCTGCTCAGACACCTGTGCGTTTAAGGGCTTCGATAGCCACAAGGGTCTGGCTTGGAGTTTACCCACAAACCTGGAGCCCAAATGAAATGGATTTCTGCCCGTGGACAGTCTGTTTCCTTCCTTAGTGGTCCTGTTAGCTCTTTCCACCACATGAAGAGCCTAAGACCTAAGAATGAAGTCTTTAAGGAATTACACTTTACAATTTAGGGACACACACACACACACACGCACACTCACACACCTTGTGTGGCATTGGACTATTGCTCTTAGCATTTCACTCTTGGTATTAGTTTTGTTAACAGAGTGGTAGAAGCTTTTAACTCCCTCACATACTGCCAGGCTAAGCTAGGAGGGTAACCTCTGTGGGTACCTGTCTGGTGAGGGAAGCCGCTCTCCTTACATGAGAGACGTACACCGTAAAATGTAGAAGCCGGTAACTTTAAAAATGTATACTCTTTCTAAACGATCAAGTATAGCCACAAATATGTCCTGATTGGATCTACCACAATTCCCCTCATTTGAGGGTTTGATTTAGTCTTTTCAAAAACCACAGATACGGTGAAACAGAGGGAGCCCAAGTCCAGGAGACTTTGAAATGACCTCGTCTTATGGTTAAACATGGGTTGTCTGTCTCCCCTTGCCTATCCAAGATTTTGTGGAAGACAAAAACCATGCTTGAAAACACCTTGCTGAAGCTCGAACTTCACAGAACAACCTTTTCCGCAGCCCTCTCAGTTCTAGAATGTAACTGGGCTTTGACTGCCATCCTAAGGAGATGTGGGTGAGCTGTCTCGTGCCTGGCTCACTGCATCGGCTTCTTGCTTAGCCTTGCCTGTCTCTTCCCTTCCTTCCATCCTTCATGCCGTCCTCCCTCCATTGCTTCCTTCTCTGTGTCTTGCCCTCTCTTCTCTCTTCCTCTTTCTTTTCTTGACAGGGTCTTGTGTGTCCAGGGCTAAGCATTTTAAGTAAAGCTAGAGTGACATATTTATACATTTCTATGTGTTTGTTATAAAATGTTTTCTATATAATGAAAGTATAATATATAACTGTAGCATATATATCAAATATAAATATGAGGACATATATGATAAAGGAATAGGGCATAAAATAGTAATCTATAGTGAAGAATTATTTATATCACATCTTTAAATAGATGTCTGTCATCTAATGCCTCTTGTGCTCACAAACATGAAGCAGAGATACATCATACCATAACATACTGACAGTTATTTACATTTATTTATTTATTTATTTATTTATTTATTTATTTACTCAATCACCATGCTACGGATTAAACCCATGGCTCTGCCCATGCTGGAGAAGCACTCTACCACTAAGCTCCACCTTCATCTGTATTTTACTAGTTTTAAAATTTTAAATCATACTCGTGTAGTTTATAAGCAGTAATAGTAATAAAGGCATGAATTAAAAATATACAGAACATGTTTAGCTAATTCCTTCAAGCCAAAGTTGAGTTCACAGGCTTGTATAGCAGTTATAATTTGGTATTTTGGTTTCATTCTCAGAATTTTGCAAGTGAAATTAGATTTATGTGTTACTGGCTTCACTTTGCAATAGTCTGGATTCTGGATTTAGGATAAGAAGTCCAACAGGGATTCCATATTCTATAAGAAAAATATGCTTAGATAATAAATAAAATATATACATTTTAAAGGACACACTTTGTCACTGTGATAAATCTTTAATTAGCAAATTTTCAAGAAGAAATATATGGTGACATTTAAAACCTGTAAAAAGATTGCTGGGCAATCTCTCTAAAACTTAGCTAAATCCTCAGTCCGTATGGTCTACTTTCTATTAGAATTAACCAGAATCCTCTTCTATTAACAGCCAAATCATTAGTCAGCACAGCCATAGCCGAGCTAGCCCAGGAAAAGAATCGAAATGACTAGTGGGTTGGGTTGTCATATTCGACTTTGTACAGGTAGTATGTCTGCTTTGCCTCAAATGGAGATCTGCCATCTACAAGAGCCGTAGACGGTGGTTGTGAACACAGTATGTATGACTATCAACAGAACATACGCATGGTCGGGAATGTCCTAAGAATATGTTGGTAATTGGCTTGGAAAAAAAAAAAAGCCTGGGAGGTAAATGTGTGTGAGACATTTGATATGAAGTGGAAGAAAGGAGAGAGGGCTGAGTCTTCAGGAAGAGATGGAGTCAGGAGCAGGAGGACTGGGATGTTCCGGATAAGAACTCCCAAGCAGCTGGATGGAATGTGCTGTTTACTGAGAATTTCTTCTTTATAAACCAGCCCACACGGTAAATGGGGCCCAAAGTGGGTTAGGGAACACTGTAACCTCATTTCACCTTATTTAGCTATGTGCCAGGGATCTCAGCAGGTAGTTCAATTAACTTCTACTAGTTAAATGGGATGAAAATGAGGTTACCCAGATTGTCAAAACTCTGTCCCCTGCTTCACATCAGGCAGGGTTGGTCTCTGGACCACAGGTCTAGCTGGTGGCCCCCAGGCAACCGCTAGTGTCAACCGGACAGGAACTTTGGAGCTCAGGGGGAAGGCTCCACCCTGCAGGCTCAGCTAAGACAGGAAAACTATGTTGAACTGATGGCTGCTGTATTAACTGATGGCAAAGGCTCATGGCCCGCTTCTCCTTTTTCTCTCTTCCTATGGCTGCAAGGCCACAATGGAGAAGAAAACCTCGTGTGATTTGATTGCTGTCGTTTTTCTAAAGCCTGGATTTTGTGAGACTATTTCCCTATTGATGGAGTTTTTGAGCTTAGAAAACTTAATTAGCTCCACTTATTTCCAAAAATGATGTTCCAGAATTTGCAGTTATTTTAATATGTTTAAAGCTATACTGGATGGAAATAGCTTTAAAAAAAAACCCACAAAAAAACATTTAATGAACAACTGTGTTTGGAGGTAGGCAAAGTTCAAATTACAGTTTCTTTAATTTGTATCTATTTTCAATTTTAGCAAGGGGTTTATGAGTACTGGCCACTTTTAACAGATAAAAGAATGACATAAATATTGAAATATGCAGATGCTCAAATTCTCTGGGAGCGCAGGGTTCTGTTACAGCTCTTCAGATAGGATCAAGTTATCTTCGCACCTAGTATTTAGCTTATTTGAAGGCAGTCTGTGGTAACAATTGAGTGTGGCCCTGTAATAAGAACAATGCCGTAAATTCCTACACTAGGTTAGGCTACCTCAGTTTCCCCATCTGTGAAGTGTTGAATTTCAAAAGTAAGCATGTAGTTGTTCATTTTAACTGTCAACTGGAGACAGTCTAGAATTTCCTCGGGAAGAGAATCTCAGTAAGGCTTTGTCTTGGTCAGGTTGTACTATAGACATGACTGTGGGACATTATATTATGTTAATTGAAGTGGGAAGACCTGACCAATATAGGTGGTACAGTCCCCAGGCAGGAAGGGCATCCTGGATCATGTAACAATGGAGAAAGCAAGCTGAGCCTAAGCATGCATGAGTTAATTCCTTTTTTCTCCTAAGGGGATCTGTGGTGACTATCTACTTCAAGTTCTCACAACCTCCCTTGACTCCTCCACTATGATTGATTATAATGTGGAATTCTGAGCTAAAATAAACCCTTTCTCCCCCTAACTTTCTTTTGTCAAGAGTGTGTTATCTGAGCGACAGGAAATGGAACTGGGACAAGGTATCAGACTATATTGTTCTCAAGAAGAAATTAATTGATACAATGACTTTGTGGTTGTGCAATAAATGTTACTATTTCTATTTCATTTTATGAGTAGAGTGATAGTAAAGCCAGTAGTTTTTAAATCATTACATCTGGAGAGCCATGCTCTTACATCAAGGACATATAAGAAGGCAAGTATATTCTCTTAATAAATAAAAGTAACCTTCCTTTCCAGGGTTGGTTTTTTGTATTTAAAAAGAAAATATTTCTGCTTATAATCTCTGTACTCAGGAGGCTGGGGCAGGAAGGTCATGAGTTTGAATTCTGGCTGGGCTACACAATGAGACTGAGTCAGGAAATAAATAAAATAAATCCCATCTGTGCTCTATAAGGGGTAAATAAGCTCATATGTTCTCAAATTAAGATTACTTCTCTTCTCTTCTCTTCTTTTCTTTTCTCTTCTCTTCTCTTCTCTTCTCTTCTCTTCTTTCCTCTTCTCTCCTCTCCTCTCTCGTCTTCTCTTCCTCCCTCCCTTCTTTCTTCTTTTCTTTTCTTTCTTTTACCTTTCTCTGTCTGTCTGTCTATCTGTCTGTCTGTCTGTCTGTCTGTCTGTTTTTGCTTTTCAAGATAGAATTTCTTTGTGTAGCCCGGACTGTCTTTGGACTTACTCTGTAGATTAAGCTGGCCTCTAATTCAGAGATCCCCCTGCCTCTGCCTCCTGGGTGTTGGTATTAAAGATGTGCCCTACCACCCAAGAGATATTAGGATATCTTAGGTGAGATATTGCTATCTCAACAAATGCCATGGAGACCACAACAGATGGAATATAACTGGCCATCACAATGTTGGTGATATATCTGTAAATGCATCTAAACTCCATCCTCTTGCCATAAACATTCCCAATGTTACCTACGAGAACTGTTGTCTCATCCACTCTTCATAATGTTGCCAGGACTTGCCTACTTCACAAATGATGACTTTATTCTCTGTGTGGTATGAATCCTTCAGCTCAAAGAACCTGGTTCCTAATTCCAGTCCAGGGCCTGGTGCTTCCTGCAGCAGTGGGTGTTGGCTTCTGTTTGCAGAAGCTCCAGCATGTGGCCTTATGCTGAGGAGTGGGACCTGGCCTGAGGCCTACCTCCTTCATATTTGATGGGATTTGCCTGTGTTTTCTTTGAAAGTATTACGAGACTTTGGGATGAATAGTGGTGAAGATGATGACTTTAAAGTTCTGTGAAATGAAGATGTTGCATGGCTCACTTAGAAGAGAGTCTAGAAAGAAGGCAGTTTGGGTGCTGACTGCGCTTGTTTGATTTAAACCCATCGCATACACACAGAAGCATGGCACTCTGCCTCGTGAGTACAAGGCCTAGATCAATAAAAGTAAGTAAAATAATTTCCTTTAAAAGGAAGTAATTTTGATTTGACTTATTTAATTCTTTGTCTCTAAGATGTTGCTTAAACTCTGCCAACATTGGGAACAAAAACTAAGTACATGTAAGTGAGTGGCCTTCAAGGTACACTAAAATATTATTTTGGAGGGGTGGATATGAGCAAAGTACAAACTTCATAAGTTTGAAAAATAAAAATTAAATGCATTTTTATGTAACATTTCAAGCACAATATATATGTGACTTGATAAGGAAGTAAGTATTGGGGCTTCAGTCTGTATTGGGACATAGAAGAACCCTGAGCTCTGACATGAAGCTCACCATGCAGAACTGGGCCCTGACATTCTATGCAACTGACACAAGTATAATAGAACAGAAAACTTCCAGTAGCATCTAATTTTTGTTTCATTGAAATAAGAAAAAAAAATACTTCAAATAAATGCATACAGATGCCAGTAGTATTTCACTGACTTGTACTAATCACCAATAACTAACTAACTAACTAACTAACTTAGTAAGTAACTAACTTAGTAAATACATACTAACAAGCAATCAGCACTTGCTCTGAACTACAGGAAGCAGTGATGGCCACAGAATCTTCCTTCCTGTGGGTATTACAAAGGGGAGTTTAAACCCAGCTGCTATCAATGATGACTACAAATCCTAGCCAATCAAGCCAGAAGGAGCATTGGATGTGTTCACTTCGAACTGCTTAAGGTTTAAACACCAGCGACTTGACACAAACTATTCATAACCCCCTTTCCAAACAGAGATCTGAGTGCACGTTGCAAGGGCCAGCACCAGCTGCACTTAAGGAGCCACAAGTCCTCAGGAGCTCCAAGAAAATGGAAGCGGGGCCAGTTCAAACTGGAGGTGTCATCTGGTTCTAGCCTGGTAGGTGACAATCAGGGCAAAAGTGTTGAGGTGCTAATTCAAAGGACTAGACATTCTCAGTGTAGTGGTGGTCAAGGGCATCTGCAGAAGTAGCTACACGACCCAGCCTGCTCAGAACTGGGGTCTCCTGCCTCTCCTCTAGCTTTCTCTCATTACAGGTTTTGTTGAAGATGGTGCCTCATCTTGGCTCTTGTGCTTCAGTTCTGCTGAGCAACAATCGTTATATGGTGTGTGAAGTGTGGAACACAGAACCCTGGTGAAAGTCTGGGGGTATATTTAAAAAAGATTTTTAATTTTTTAATGTAACAGATCAAAGTCTCTGTTAAAATAAGTAAATAACACAGAAGAAAAATTCTCTAACACACAGGTTGTAGTCTCTGGTTCTGGATACAGTGTAAGGACACTCCACTTGTGTCTCCCACGTTGACCTCTGGTTGAGCCATAGGAGATGCTGTTGCATCAGGGGCTATGTGATGGTCTGCACGGCTGCTCTATAGCCACTTCAGCCCAGGGAAGAAGTGGCTTTTCAAAACAGAGAGTGCAGCCGGCTTGATGAAATGAAACTGAACTCCCTGATTCCTACATAGAACAGTAGCCATGCCTTTGTGGCTTTAGGGCATGCCACATATGAGAAAAGCCATGATGGAGCAGGCACTGTGTTTCTAAAGACCCGTGTTTGCTGCACTTTGCATGTACACAGCCTATGAGGCTCTTGTATACATGTATACAAGACTATCCTGAATATTTCCATGGAGCTGCCCAAACAAAAGTCAATCATATTTAGAAGACACGAAATTAGGCAGGTAGATATGTCTGTTCTTAGTCTAACCCATGGGATTGACAAGCCTCCTTACATGAAGAATCTGGACCAAGTAGGCTGAAGTCAGTCTAGAAGAAAATCTACAATTGTTGATAGAGGGAGACTCCGTCTTCTCTAGGGGCGAGCTTCCTAATAGGTTAGCCAATCCCACGTGGTCAACCCTAGCACATATGGATACAAACGACACTAAGGGGACGCAGTAGGTTGTAGATATGTGTACATGTGTCTATACATGTAATAGTAGTACCTAAAGAAGTGGTCACGAATTTAAGAGAGAATAGAAGAGAGACATGGGAGGAGTTGGGAAGAGAGTAAAGGATGGAAACGATGTAAATACTGTTGAGGGCCATGCAAGAGGAAGAGCCACACAGCTTTAGAACTTGTGGAATGTGGCCCACTGATTGGCGCCACCCTGGTGGGTGTGACTCAGAGAGGCAGGCTCCCGGGGACTACTTGTCCTGCCATCTTCATGCTGTTATGAAGTTTTGTTCTGCTTGCCCTCATACCACATCCCTCAAAACCTATGGGTTGTGTGAAAATTCTAAGGGGGCTTCCAGCCCCTCACTGGGCAATGTCCTTGACACTTACAGTATTAGTGATTGATCCATTTCAAGCACTATTGTTGAAGCAGGTTCATGACTCACCCGCCACCCTCAGAATGGTGTTATAGATGCAGAGTGTTAGCAGCGACCACCATCTTTAGAAAGGGTTTGGTGATGTAGATTGTTCATAAAGTTAGGTTAAGATGTTTTTACTTGTGTCTCTGATGTAGAAAATCTTGGGGAACAATAAAGGAACACTTTTAATATTGAGAGAAGAATTTTTTTGGGTCAGGGAACAAGAACAATGGCAGCCCAACTAGCACTACCTGCCGTGACTCTTGCTAAGGCTGGGCTGGTGATCAGGTGATCATTAATTTCTTGTGGCCATTTTTGCCCTCAGCTTCGTGATATAATTTAACAAAAAATGGTTAATGAGTAGATGTGTACCCTGAGGATTTAAAGTAGAAAGGACTGATTTTTTTTTTAATATATAAAAGTTTAGATTTGTGATTCTCTTAAGATTTTAATAAGATTACTTTTTAAGATAAATAATAAAATAATCGATTCTTTCTTTGTAGCTGCAAATTGCTGCCTGTCAGTAAGAGGAACTGGCTGAGAAAATTACCTTGCTTGCTCACACTTTGTTAATCTATAACAAGTTGCTTAGTTACAAATGTGTGTGGGTTCTTGAGAGTATTTTTTTTATCCATAATACGTAAAACATTTGATCATGTGGGGGTGTTGGAGGACATATTTTTTCTTATGTATACTCACTGTAATCACTCACTGGAATGAAGATAGAATGTAACCACATTGTGATTTTTTTTTTGTACTACTTGATATATAAGCTGTGATTGAAAAAATAAAGTTGTTGGAGCTTGCCCATTGGAGCTTTGTATCCAGTGTGTATGTCTGTATATGTGTATATATGTGAAGTTGGTTAGAACTCTGCCCTAGCCACTAAATGTGTGCATATGTATGCATGTATGTATGTATGTATGCATGTATAAATGTATGTATGCATGCATGCATGTATGTTTGTATGTATGTGTGAAATTGTTGGACCTTGCTCATTGAAGCCTTGCTTCATCCACTAAATGTGTATATGTATATTTGTATGATGCTCACCCCCCCCCCTTTTTCCTTGCCTACCACAAAGAGTTTCTCGATGCCCCACCTCCCTCCAAGGAGTATTTCACTGGCCCCAGTGATGTGTTTCACTGAATCAAGCTTTGTTCTCTCAGAGAAAAGTCCGAGGAATGCTCCGTCACTGGCTCCACAGCCCCTTACTTTGCTCTGTGATATCAAAGCTGGTCTTCGACAAAATACAGTACTCATGTATGAAATTCTCAAAACAAAGTTATTTAAAACAACAACAAAAAAGGAAAAATGACAATTTATAGCCAGAGCAGGAGGTGCGAGAGAGGAGTTTGAGAATGATGGGTGACTACTCCATAGAGAACAGTGGGATGACAATCTGAGGTGTTTCCTGGAGAGGTGGGCAGAGAAGGGAAGCATGGTGGTTTATATTGAGTGCCAAGGTGACAGGTTCTAGAAGGAGAACGCTTTGGGTATATCTATGTCAAGGGCCATTTCTAGGGTCGGCTAAATGAGGGGGAAAGACCATCCTAAATGTCTTTAGCACCATTCCATGAGCTGGGGTCTCAGATTGCCTGTAGAGGAGAAAGCTCGCCAAGCATGGCCACTCATTCAGCTCTGCTCCCTAAGCTCAGAGGCCATGTGACCAGTTGCCTCACATGACCGCTGCTGGGCCTTCTCTACCAATCCAGATTTCCCATTGTCACGTGACCAGTTGCCTCACATGACCAACCCAGACTTCCCATTGTCCTGTGAGCCCGAGAAACTCTTCCTTCTTTAGGTTGTTGTGGTCAAGGATTTTGTGGCCACAATGAAGAACTTGTCCAGTACAGAAAGCCAACAGTGAGCAATGCTTAACGAGCCATTGTAATGTGGCTTTCTTTTAAATAGCCACTCTGTGGGAGTTCTGTGTAAGAGAATCCAGTCCACTGTGTGGTGTGGAAAGGCTAGTTGGAACAGGTGAAGCCCTGGAAGCAGGCACACTCCCCCTCTCCCACAGGGAGTCTGAGGAGGAGGAGAAGGATATCGAGGAAAATGGGCTTTATCATGAGGAGGTCAGGCGGAGGGGTTCCTTTTCCTTTTTGAGTGTGGGAGAACATTTGCTTAATTTCTGATCAATTTCCTATGCCAATATTTCTTGTATCTTAAAATGACCCAGTCACCATATCGATGTCTAGCCTGGCTCTTAAGGCATCTGAATGGAGACTTTAAAGCTGTGGGATGTTCTCCACGGCTCCGTCGTTTCCTGCTTTCTTTCGCTATGTGGGTCTTTAAGCCACGCATTCAGATGTCTCCTGTGAAGAGTTCCCTCCTTTGGAGAAAGAAGCAGTTAGAGCCCAGCTCCTGGACGTTACTATTGGAAGCGATCTCTCACACTTAGGGATTTCCTCCTCTGAACACTGCCAGGTGTTCTTGGTAGAACAGAGAAACTTGGCTGCAAACAGAAAGATAAACAAACGGGACTTGTGTGCCTGGTTCCTCTTCTTCACCACTGGCTCTATGTGTACACTCTTTCCTCACATGCTGTGACAGCCTCAACCTTCTTGCTAAGCACATTCTCCGGGAAGCCACTACTGGGTCAAAATGACACTGGAGAAAAATTCTTCATCCTTTCTCCTTTTCTCTGCCATGTGGCACTTTTGTTTTGACCATTACCCTTTATGATTGTTTTGGTCTTTTGTACAAATTTCCTAATCCTGAGAAGACCTTGTTTATACCTTCAGAAGATGGGGGAATTTACAAAAGCTCTTAAGGTTGTATCGTTCTTTCTCCAGCATCCATCCAATGATGGAAGATCTCTAACCATAACTGGCTTAACTCAGAAAAAAAAAAAGCATGGATGCCAAATACCCTTTTTGGAAAACATTCTGAAATATACATGCATGCTTTTAAGCTCTTGAGAAAAACAAACTCGTCCTACTTTGCTCGGGGGTAGTTGGTACCTTTGAGCAACGGGCATGAGGGCAGCAAAGGGGGAGGAAGAGTGGTCAGGACTTGGATGCAGCTATGAGAACTGAATGGTCAGTTCTTCACAGAAGAATCTGAGCACACATGATCTTGGCCAAATTCATACCTGTTAACAATCAGTGCACCCTACATACTGAAAGGCAAAATGGCTGATGTCGTCTCATCGTCAAAGTGTTCAGGCAGGAACTTGTAAAAAGCTAGATGCTTAACATTTTATTTTAGCCGCACTTTTACAGAACAGCCACTGATATCAGCAAACACTGGCAAAGGAGGAGGCCATAGGGGTCTACACTAAGACTGAGCAGCCTCTGACTGCTCTTGGGCCTTGGCTTTGGTGCAGGGGCACTTACTACCGATCAAGGCATTTTCTCAGCAAAGGTTAGAAGGCCCGCAGATGGGAGCTTGTAGCTTTGTCAGAGTGACAATCTTTCTTGTGGCTCCTCGAATTTACATAAAGTAACGATGCAAAGCGCTCATCATGTTCCAAACTCAATCTCAAACAAAATGACCAGTAATTGAAACAACAAAGGTAATTGGCCACGGATGATAGAAGAAATTTCACTCCGAGGAGCTTACTGACTGGAAAAGATTCAATAACTCCAAAGCACTGGAAATATGTTAGGTACCACAAGCCCTGGTTTGAGTCTATTGGCAAGGAGAATGTAAGAGTCCTTGATTGCCTAGCCTCATGCCGTGCTTTGACTAGACTCTGTAATTTCTAAAATGGACAGTATTTGTGGAAATGATCAGCCACGCTCCCCTTACCTACCAAGCACCGTGCGTGCTCAAGGCAGACTATAGACTCGCCATGCCACCTGGGTCTGATTTACTGAACATGCTAGACTTCATAGAGACAAAAGGAATTCTCCTTCTCCCTCTCCCTCTCCCTCTCCCTCTCCCTCTCCCTCTCCCTCTCCCTCTCTTCCTCTCTCCCTCTCCCTTTCCTTCCCTCTCTCTCTCTCTCTCTCTCCCTCTCTCTCTCTCTCTCCCTCTCCCTCTCCCTCCCTCTCCCTCTCCCTCCCCCCCTCTTTCTCACTCTTTTCTTTTTCTCTCCAAGTATTAGTTTCAGCTAGATTGGGTCAGATTTATTCACTCAACAAGTTATTGCCTAGATATTATAGGCCATGTAATATTTTAGGCCATGTAATATTTTAGGCCATGTAATATTTTAGGCCCTTTAGGGCATAGGCTAAAATAAAATTCAAGAGATGAGCCCTTTTAGTGGCTAGATAATAATGGTAAGTGGTAAGGCAAACATAATAATTGTTTTCCCCTCTCTGGACTCAGGCATATTCCAGTTTGTCTATTCAAGTTATCATTTAGTCCTTCTATTAGAACATTTCATGTAGTGCGAATTAAAATATTTGTTTCTCATCTAAATCAAAGCTGCTTGCTCTTCTCTGATCCAGTCTGCCACAGCAGGAGCTCCACAGTAGGGAGGACACATACTCTCATCCTCCCAGCTCTCCCTGCCTAGCGTCCTCAGGCTCTCTCAGGATTTTCCTCAGATGCCAAGATGGCGGGTTAAGTTATCCTGGTGTTCTGTTGTGATAATAACCCCCACAGTAGGGGAGATCTCTAAAGATCTCAGAAGCCCTCTGGACATTTGCCTTGTGTGAGTGCCATTTAAGAACATCTGAATAAATGGTTCACTTTGGGCTTTTCACTCCGCTTATGGATAATGTGAAACCACCCACAGTGCTTGCCTAATGGGAGGGAGGTCCCAAGACTCTACCCTTGGAACCATATTTTCTCTTTTGAAAAGCATGTTTTTATTCTCTGGGTTCACACTATTAAGTTGAAGTTGCGTGTGATGTAATAGTCAGGGAATCATTTTTCCTATCTTCTCGCCATCTCTTGAGGCTGGTGTAGACGTGCTGTTCCTCGGGAATACCATTCAAGAGAGACACAGTTTGCTCTTTGCTGATAAGCATGTTTAAAATGAACAAACAAACAAAACAGGCTATTGTAGCCATGGGATGCGCGCATGCTCCTGGGAAGGGCCTGTACCAGTGAGCTCTAAGCTATCACAGCAGTATCCCCATTAGGCTGAAGTTGAAGTCTAACAACACGAATATGAATACGAATATTTACAAACTGTCCAAGAAAGGATAGACTGTTTCACAAATCAGCACGATCCTGAGGGACTCACATAGCAGCGTGTTTCCGTGTTGGCCAATAAAACCTCAAGCAGCCTCAAATCCAAAGGACTCACCGTGGTCTTCCCAAGGATTCCTATCACCTCACTAAGAAGGCACATGTGGCTCCTAAGCATCTGCAGCTGGGAAGAAGGAATGCAAATGCCAAATCCCGCCTGATGCTGAGAGAGCAGAACTCAGCCATGCTCTCCCTACCGAGTGGAAACAGGTCATCCACAGCCTCCAACCTAGGGGCATACATTTGTCTGGAGGGCTTGAACAATAAAAACATAATGGAAGAAAATCATAAGACACAGATGACGTTGGATTTATGAGACCTTCAAATACAAAAGAGTGTAGATACTCCCCAGCATACTCCGTAAAGTGGGAAAGGAAGAAGCCAGCATTGTCCTGATACCAAAACCAGATAAAGATACAACAAAGAAGTAAATTATACACCAATCTCCTGAACACAGATGCAACAATTGTCAACAGAATACTTGCAAACCAAATTCTTGAAAATACTGAGGGGTCACTCGTCATTCATCGTGATTGAGGAGACTTCATTCAGGAGTTTTGGGGATGGATCAACATGTACAAATAAATAGTTGTGATGTCATGCAAATGTATCACATGGTCATTTTGACAGATGCAGAAAAGGCTTTTGACAAAACTAACAACCCTTTAGGATACACATCCTGAAGACTCGGAGTAGAAGAAACATACCTCAATATAATAAGGCCTATCTGAGACAAATGTACAACAAAAATTATATTAGATGGAAAAAATCCATTAAAATATATTCTATTCAACTGAATCCATCCGCATCTTATTGTGTGAATGTAGTGCCACCACAAAACGTGTCAATGAGATACTTCTCATTCTTCCTTTTCCATGTTCCAACTTTGAGGAACAGAACCCATTGAAGAGGTGCACATGTTTCAGTTCAACTGGCCATGTTTCAAATGTCTTCTGTGCATAGTGTTCACTGCTTTGCACAGCACAGAGACTGTTCTTTCTTGAGAATGTAATAAGAGCTGCTTTACCATCTTGCTGGGCACCTCTACGGGAAACTCTGAGAGAATTGTGAAAATTGTTTATAGGTCTTCACGTGACACATCCACCCATCACATCACTCCTGTCTACTGAGGACTCCTCTCCCCTCATCCACCTCCTCTCCCTATTCTATTTCTGAGTACTCATTGAGAATCTTCCATCAACTTCTTTCTTCTTTTTCCTCCCCTCTTTCTACTTACTCTATCATCAGTTTCTTCTTTCCCTACCCTTCATCCCCACCTAGCCCTCTAGCTCACATCTTAGTCAATGGGGTCCTAATTGTGAACACTATCTCCAGCAGTGGCTGGGAAGAGCTAAGTCTTCACACTAATCCCCTGCCCTCAATTCCCTCCTTCTCTTTCTTCTCCAACTTTCTTTTTATTGCTGAAATATGTAATATATTAACTTAAAATTTTATGTAAAATATTGCGGGCATGCTGTGTAGATATAGAAACAAGCAGAAAGCAAAAGAATAGAATACAATCAACCAAAAGTCAGAGAGGCTTCTTAAAGCTGCCTTGGAGGAGGGAGTGTCATTTCCTTAGTGTAGCCATGTTTCTACTGTGAGGAAAGGTGGTGGCAACATGGGACTATCCTGTGGTAAGTACCATGAGATAGATATACTGAAGATTAAAGGTTACATTCAGATGAGTGAGTTTTCCAGGCTCTCCTGTTGGCTCATTTGACACTAATGAACAGAGGACTTAATGATGGATAGCTAGAGCAGAAAACAAACAAAAATACCAAATTAAAAAAAACCCCATGAACCTATTCACATTCCCATATAAAAGTCATATGTTTTATTTTTGTTTCATGTTTTTTGTTTGTTTCTGACATCATTTCCTCCCTGTTTTCTCTGTAAATTATGTTCCCTTATTTCAAAGGGAAGAGAGTCGAATCTCATTCTCTGCACTAGTACAGTCTTTCCAAATGTAAGGGCTATTGAATGTTTAGGAAAAAAACCTGCAGCCTCAAATTGGAGAGTTACAGATTGAAGAATAAATACCAAAGGCTCATGAACGGCAGTGGTGACAGGAATTAGTTATCTCTTCCTAGGTCACTAATAAACCAGCCAATACCCTGGAGGAAATTAGTTTAGAAATACTTTAGATGGTATCTTCCATCTAAATGGCTACTGTCCTATGGTAAGGCAAGATGTTAGCTCTAAAAGGAAAGAGATGGCTGGTCCTCCCCAACTTCAAGTAATAAAGATCTCATTTGCAGTTTCTACAGCTACAGTAACAGCAGAACCACAATTAGGGCAATTACATTCCACACAGGAGTACATTCTTCTCACCACGTTAAATTTGATTCAGGCTTAAAACCATTCCGCAGTGGTTTAAGCGTACAAGAGGTGACGCTTGAGTAGAGACAAGCCTGCCCTCTTCACGTAAACATCAGAAGCTAGCACGGTGACACCTCCTCGAACACTAACAAGTTAAAAATAATCATATTAACTATTTTAATTCACTTGTAAAGACTGTAATAAGTGGATGTTGTTGTCCTATCCTTAAACAGTTGTGTGTGTGTGTGTGTGTGTGTATGTGTTAATTTAGATTTGTGTCTATGTCCTATGTCTTGACATATGTACACAGTGGGGTGGATTTCATATTAATTTATATAATAATGCAGCACTTTTTTTTTCAGAAACTTCTTAATATTGGAAGTTCTAAAAGGAAAGGAAATCATTTAACCATTGAAGAGGATTCTAATGAGTCATTGTTAAGCCTTTCAGATAAACATTGTATTGACATCTAGTGGCTACAGAAGCTGATAACAGAGCTGTGCTGGCAGCATCTGTCTTATGATGTTTTCCATCTTAAAAGTCTCTGGAATGAAAAATAGGCAGAGAATATATCAAATACTGGGTTGCAAATTTTTTGGGTTTTTTTGGTACTGGTATATTAAACAGCAAGGATTGGTTTTAAATGATCTTAAGAAAGAATTATTTCATGGTTACCTGAGAAATATGGATGAACCAGTCTGTTTCCATCTTAGGCTTGAAAGCCCTCTTACAGTAAAGGCAAACTATGCCCGTTCTTGTTTATGATTAAAATTCTGTTTCTCCCAGATTGAACTATGCCACACCTGTAACCTTAACTACAAATGGTTCGCTCTTACCTGTTCCCTGAAACAGCAACCACGCCTTTGACTCAAAGGCTATGATGACCACTTCTCCTGACCATGCCTTGTCATGACTATGTTCTGCTTCTGCCACCTTGCCTATTTGCCTACCAAATCCCCCACTTGGAACCCCCCTCCCTACTCCAGAAATATAAAAGCTGTTATCTTTCCCATGTCCAATGCTGATCTCTGAATCTTGTCTTAAGGTTAACCGCACGCATAACTGTGTAACATGTACACATGTATCTTGAGGCTTGGAAAGACAACATACCTACAAGAAACAGGGTGCTCTTCTGGTATGTGTGTTTCCAACTTGAAAACTTGATCTTTTTTCTAGTGACAAATCAGTGAGAAATTGTCATAGAAAAGCATTGTATTGAGACGTCTGGTGACCGGGTTCTATTCCCAGGACCATGTATAAGAGCCAGGAAGCTTATAAAGGAAGTTGATAAAATGTAAGCTGGCCAACAGGATGGCAGACTGTGAAAGGCCGCTGCAGAAAAAGCCTTAAGAATAAACAGAGATTAAAATTTCTGAGATGGGTGGGTAACCCAGAATTGTTCTTGTCTAAAGAAAATATATGGACCAAGAGTGGAGCAGAGACTGAGGAAAGGCCATCTAGAGCTGCTCTGCTAGGGACCCATCCCATCTGCAGACACCAAACCCAGACACTATTGCTGATGCCAAGAAGCACTTGCTGACAGGAGCTTGGTATAGCTGTCTCATGAGAGGCTCTGCCAGAGCCTGACTTAGACAAATACAGATGCATGCAGCCAACCATTGGACTGAGCACAGGGACTCCAATGGAGGAGTTAGGGAAAGGATTGAAAGAGCTGAAGGGGTTTGTAGCCCCATAGGACAGACAACAATATCAACCAACCAGACCCCCCAGAGCTCCCAGGGACTAAACCACCAACCGAAGAGTACACATGGAGGGACCCATGGCTCCAGCTACATCAACGGGAGAGGAGGCCTTCGGCCCTGTGGAGGCTCAATGCTCCAGCATAGAGAGATGCTAGGGCAGTGGGGCAGGAATGGGTGAGTGGGTGGGTGGGGGAGCTCCCTTATTAGAGGCAAAGGGAGAGGGGACAGGATAGGGGGCTTTCAGAGGGGAAGGGGGACAACATTTATAAGGTAACCAAATAAAATAGTTGTGACTTTGGTGTGTGAAGGAGATTCTGGGGGAAGGACATCTGATGGAAGGGAAATAGGGAGGCTCCTGAGGGGCAGCAGGAGGCGGAGCGATAGGTCTTCAGAGTTTCTGTGTAAGGAGCGAGAGGGGATGGAAGAGTGGCAGCCAGTTTTATATTGTTCTGGTGATGGGTTCTGAGGGCACACAGCTGGAAGTGGAGAGCAAGCTCACGACTGACTGTGTGCAGCTGTCAACCCGCCTCCCTTCTTGTGTCTTGATGACACAGCTCAGTGTGAGCTGCTTGCCTCAGGACACACTTAGAGGGGTGGGAGGAGAGTAAAACATACAAATTAGGGCAGACATGGCTCTTGTTCTTTTCTTCCTTTATTTTTGGGTACATGTGCGGTATGCACATGTGTGACAGTTCATTTATGTCCATGGAGGATACATGTTTAAGTATACGTGTGTGAGGGATACATATGTAAAGGTCAGGAGTTGATATCTTCCTATATCGACTTTTTTTTTAGACAAATTTCTCACTAGACATAAATCTGACTGATTCAGTAAGACGAAGATCCAGGGATCCTATCTTCCCCGAGTTAGGACAACAGTTATGTGATTAACTCTTTACAGGTGCTCGGGATTTGAACTCGGGTCTCCATATCTGCTCAGCGAACCATGTCCCCACACATGTTTTTCTACAGGATGCAGTATTTCCAAGAACGGTGGAGAATCCTGGCCTGGTCCCTTCCTGCAGCCCTCTCTGCTGTGAGAACCCTTTCTTAGTTCACTCGTTGATGGGAAGCATTTATGAAGCCATCTTTAGGGCTAGGGAAAGCTGGGAAGTGAAGAATCTTTTTAGAAATAGAGAGCTGGAGATCTACTTAGGAAACACAGTCATGAGGTCTCTATAACGAGCAAGAGAAGAAGTAAGAAAGCTAACGTTTTCAGACAGGGAAGCCATTAGCCTGTGAAGAGGCGGCAGCAAAGGAGAACCTGAGAAGAGTCCACCCTAATGAGATATGAAACCACTAAGGATCTCACC
The DNA here is from genome assembly GCF_008632895.1 of Mastomys coucha. Taxonomy (NCBI): domain Eukaryota; kingdom Metazoa; phylum Chordata; class Mammalia; order Rodentia; family Muridae; genus Mastomys; species Mastomys coucha. The sequence continues at coordinate 96,655,071 of NW_022196898.1, forward strand.
TCAGCCCTTGCTTGAAGATTGAAGAAAGTAATGGTGCCTGCTGGTGGGTTTCGGATAAGGGGGAGAATGGGGAACCTTGAAATGGTAACTTTTTTATACTTCCGTTAGTTGTGAGATAGCAAAGCCAGTTAAATATGGGAAATCGAAGGAGGGCTGAAAACTCGGGAGGTAACAGTTGCTCTGCGGTAATTTGGGGGATGAAGGAGTATAAAAGGGGAACCTGGAAAGGAGTTGTGAGCCCCTGAGAGGCTGTGAGTCACTGTTAACAGGAGCACAAGACCGACTGACAAGATCCATACAGCGTAGAAAGGAGCCCGGGCCCTGAAATCAGTGGCAACCTGGCTCGTGTTTCTTTTAGCTGTAAGAGAAAGCAGGCTGGTGTCTTTTCACATCAAATTAGAACAAATTTACAGGAGTGTTTCCCAAATTTTGCTGTGCATAAAATCTCCCTTCAAATAAAATAAATTCACGGACACAAGAGTTTTACTCCACGTGGAGAAAGGCTGGAAGTCGGGAGGTGTGGCCTGAGACACTAAGCCTTTTCCAGTTTCTCTCTTTTTTTCTCTCCATGTTTCCACCCCCCCCCCCCCCCCCATTCTTTTTTGCTTTGGAAGGTATCCAGGGAAAATCTCATCATGGACAAGTGTGCTACTACACTTCACCCCAAATCTTAGCAATTTTAGAATTGTGAGCCCATTTTACAGCCAAGTGTGAAAACCGCAGACCACAGGCGTTGCCCACCTCCACAGCACTTCTGCTAAATGGGACTACAGTCTCTTGTCACTTTCATCTGTAGGGGAATCAAAAAGTAAGTGCTGTGTGGATAAGTGTTTTAAAAATAAAAGAAATCATCTGGTGGTGTGGGAGGTGTGGCTTATTAATGTATTAACAACCTTCCAACCCTAACACTGGACAGAATTGTACTAGACTTCCTTTCTTTGAGATACAACTTGCTATGTAACAGAGGCTGGTCTGGAACTCAATGTGCAGCTGGGCAGGGTTCAAAGTAATGGAGCTTATCTCGACTCGACCTTCTGAGTGTTATGATTATAGGCCCGGGCCACCACACCTAGCTCTTCTTGCCTATTTGACCTCTTATTTCCATGAATACTGCCTTGTAGCTTATTTTTGTGATGCACTGGATTCTCCCACTCTGTTTCAGTATATTAACATCCCGAGCACACAAATTACAGAACATTGTATGTCAATTGAAAAATGAGAAACGCTAGGTTGATGAAAACTCGGCATAAATTAGTCACAGCAATATTCAGAGATGCAGCCTGCCTCTGAGCCTCACGCGGGATATGCATGAAAATAGGAGGCCGTGATTATTTCGTGCCCAGGGTATTGGATTTGTGCTAACTCCCTTTAAATATTAACAACTCATGAGGTATCAGGAATGCTTTCATTTGAATGTCTGAGGTGACTTCAAGTAACGCATCTTGTTCTGCTTCAACAAATGGAGTCGCTGTTCAGTGCGGTCACATGGAAGTTTGTTTCCCAGAAGTAGTCTAGTCTTTTTATAAAGGGGCTCAGGCAAGGAAGGGGCCGCCTCTTACTTTTCTCCTCTGATTAGGCACATTCAGTTCTACATTATCCCACTTTGCTTTGATGCCAAACAAGATTAAACTTTCAAGTACAGTATGCTAAATTTATAATGTAAATTTAAAACAAAATTACTTATAAGAAGCCAACATCAGCATCTAGGGAGAAGGCTGAGCTGTGAGCATAATTTACACCAGTGAAGACTCTCTGCTCTAATTATTTGTGGCCAATTATCAATTACTGGTCAATGTGAGAATCATTCACCATAATTATTTCCCTAAGGTACCATCCATGGATAGAATGAAGAGTTAACCCCATTGCTTTCCTTAGAAAAACAATACTTAGTGGTTTTTTAAAAAAAAAAAAAAAACTTTTTTGGGTATTTATATATTTATTTTTTCTGTGAGTTTTTTTTTTTTTTTATTAAACTCTGTGAGAAAATCAAATCTAAATCGTTACCACTGAGGATTTTTCTAAGATTTTTTAAATCTTCAGATCTTAAGCATCTAAACAAAAAAGCTGAATATATCCATGATTAGAAGAGAAGTTTTTAGAAAGAACTCTTAATAAGTTACTACTTTATATTGGTCTGATTTTTTTAAATTAAAAATTAGTTTTCAATTCGAAAAGGGTAATCTACATTTCTTGTGTTCGTTTAGTAATGGATTTCTTTCTCTGTATATATTGCTCCTCTCTAGTAAGATGAACCCCAAAGCCAGTGCACACCAACCTTACATTTGAATTCCTAATGGCCCCTCCCATTGTCTCATTTCTGTTTGAACCTGTCAATCAGGAGTGAAAAGTGCTAGTCACTCCCAGAAAGCCCAATGTTGCTCACAAAAGTACCAGCCACTGAAAAAAATAATACCAATTGGTCATGGATGAGCAGGAAATCCCACCAGGGGCCTATGGGCACAATGGGGTTTATTAAGTCCATTTTGATCCAGTCCAGCTCTACCTACAAGCCAGGGTCTGGGATCTTAATTTGAAAGTCAGTGAGAATCAGCTAAGGCAACTTGTGCTCAGCAGCTGGGCGCCACTGCACTGCAGCAAGGCTCTCCCTTAGCTGCTCTGGCTTTTGTAGCAGACTTCACTTTTTATTTTTTATTTCCTCCTTTTTTTTTTTTAAGATAGGGGATGGATTTAGTTGGATACTGGTTGTTTTATGTTCTTGATTGATCCACAATATTTTTTTCCATTGCTCGTCATTTTCAAACTTCATTTTTCTAAGCGAGCAAGCACCCACAGAGAAGCCATTTCCCTCTAATACTGCAATGTAACAGTACCCTTTCGCCAAGCCCTGGCTGAGTTTATCTCTGAGGGCAGTTATGATGGGCATAAAGCATTGGCCCTAAAGTAGTGTAGCCTTGGGTCACAGAAGGAATTAAGTTAAGCAATCTTATTGTCCACATTAGGCCGAATGCCAACTTTTCTCCTAGTCTTTTTCTTAATTTTTTTTTTTTTGAAAAAAATTTAAAGAAACAAATAAAACCCAAACCTAAATAAAATCCACACAACTTATTTGCTTTCTTCAAGACGGTGGCTGCAAAGGGCTGGCATGAAAGAAGAGGGAAGACATGGCTATCGCTAAAGAATAAACAGTAATTACCTTGTAGAAGTCTCCAGAGCGATCGATTACCTCTCTGGTTTGTAAGAACAGGACTGGGAATACACAATAATTGATTTCTATTACTTATGTGTATTTTCCTTTTAGCTTTCCGAAGAAGCAACGTACTTTAATTGACTTTAATTTCAAATTACGTATTTTTATGACTCCTGGAGATGTCTGGAATTAGAATGAACAGAATTGCTAGCCCCACAAGCTACACTCTCCAGAGAAGGCAGAAAGACTGTGTGCTTGGGTGTACTCATGTGTATGTATTAGAAGTATGCATTTAACCATCACACATCCGGGTCTGGACCTCTATCATCTGTCTGTCTGTCTGTCTGTCTGTCTGTCCGTCCGTCCTTTCGTCCGTCTGTCCACCCACCCATCCACCTACCCATCCACCTATCCACCCACCCACCTATCCACCCACCCACCTATCTGTCTGTCTGTCTATCTATCTATCTATCTATCTATCTATCTATCTATCAATCTATCTATCTACCTATCTCGCTCTCTATCTATCTATCTACCTATCTATCTATCTATCTATCTATCTATCTATCTATCTATCTATCTTGAATGTAGGCAGCTGTTCGGTTCATTTCCCTTGTTTTAGAGAAAGTAGGAATTTTTCACAACAAGAAGCTGAGAGAGAAAGGTCATCGTGAAGTTTGGCATAGGCTCAGTAGAGATGAGCATCCTCTGAGCGTGACAACTGGGCAGAGCCGTCAGTGGCACGTTCATGGTGTACCATCAGACACCAGCATGGGCCATCCTTGCTGTGATGTCACTGTCCAGTCAAGTTCCTGTGAAATGGTGAGGAAATGAAGTAAACTAACCCACACCTTCAACTTGTACTTTGATCGTGAAAATAAAACATACTTCCAAAGAACTGGGAGACTGAGGCAGCCTCGCCTGAGACAGCGTTCGGGAGATGCAAAGCCTGGCACCTGAGAACAACAGCAGGGGACTAATGATACTGTAATGTTTGGCCATGAGACAAAGAGAAAGGTTTCCAGACATCGTCTCCTCCCAGCTTCCTATCATCTGCTGAGGGGCAATTTTGTGATATTTGACACAATCAGTACACTACGGTACACCCTGATGGTGGTGCCAATTTCATGGTGTTACAATTACTGGCTAATTGGACGTTCTCGTCCCACCCTGGCTTTTTATGATATGACTTTCCCTTTTAAATTTTTTATCCTCCCCATTTTTATACAGGGTCTAGAGCATTTTCAGTGATGGAGAATGGGTTTGCAATAAGCTTCTAATGAGAGATTCCCTACTGGGTTCAGTGACATCATTCAGGCAGGCACTGAGATTTCCACTTTTCATGTTTGGACAAAGGTGCTTAGGGCACTGTTTATTATTGAGTAACATAAAAAAAGCAAGGGCACAGAATGACAAAAGGGAGCTCAGCCAAGGGACACCAAGGAACTGCAGACCCACATGGGGAGGCTCTGAGGTTCGCTAGTAGTTGGCACAGTCAACAACTGGGGAATTGTTGAGTTTGTAATATTATTGTATACCGTGATTCCCCAAACAAGAATCAAATCAGTGAGAACAATGTTACTAGCCCCAGCAGCTTAAAATACAGAATTTTACGTGTCAAAATTCCTTTTCTTTCCAAAGAGAAAGTGAAATTAATGATTTAACATAGCAGATCTATTCAAACAAGTAAAAGTATGTTAATATATATATGTGTATATATGTATGTATATGCATATATCCTTCCAGAGATAAGAATCATGTGTAATATCCTAAACTCTAATGTCTTATATATTATATGTACATTCCCCTCATAACAAAGATGCATTCTCGAATCTTAAATGCGAAATTCCAGGCTTCGCAAATCCTTAAACAGCCGATAGGACTGAACAATCTCTCTGAGGCCAGAAGCACTGTGCGGCGACTGTGTAAACTATCTGCCACCAAGGAGGAATCGGCTCACAGCCCTTGAGGCTGCTACTTCAACACTGGAAGTCTTCACCAACAATACAAGGGTTACAGACAAGGACGGCAAAATAGGACCACTGACATCAGGCTGTCACTTGGTGACAATGCCACCAATAGCATGAGTGACATTTGATGGTGGAACAGTAGGCCACTGAGACGTAGTAGGCTTGTGCTTTGTCAATTATTCCTTTTCTTCTTGCTCTCCCTGGTGGCTATTTGTCATGCTAAGATGGCGACAGACTTCCCTTCCCTTAGACCTTTCTGAACTCTGCTGTCTTTGGACATCATGGATATCACCAAAGAAACTATTTGGTCGGCAGTAATTGTATGCCACCCCTCATGGCAAGGTAAATGATAATGAGGGCTGCACAGAGAATGGGCATCCTGTCAAAAGGAAAGGGAATGGCTTTTAAGACATACAGCCAGACAAAGTGCCTTATAGACTTGTCCTGGAGTAACTGTATCAATTAACCACGCTAAAAGCTCTAACTCAGATGGGCGCTGCACACAGCATGTCTACTGGTATTTTATTATCAAGTCCATTATGATGAGTTCATGTCCTAGACAAAGGGAGAACAGAAAAAGAATTCAGGCTGACAAATTAGACTTGAAATCAGTTTCATTTACATAACGACTGGAAGTTCATTAATAACGGAGTTTTAATTATTCATGGTCTTGTTTCACTAGATACAGCAGTTTCCCCCCCGCTGTGCGGGATGTCTGGATTAGCTAAAATGAACCTTAGCAAACGGATGGGCTGCCCAGAAACTTGGAGGCTTTTCTCTTTTCACACTGTTGGAGCCGGCTGGGGGCAGGGAGGTGGCTTGTGTGTACAAATTGGGGCTCGGTAATGAGCAGCCAGCAGCGGAAGGCAGCGCTGACTAGAGAGAAAGGATACAGGCCGGCACAGTCTCTTTGACTCTGTGTTCCGAGTAAGCTGAGAAGAAAGAGAAGTAAATAGTGCCACTGTCATGCCTGTGGAGCCTGCACCTCAGATGATAGTGCCTTCAGTTTCAGCTGTTCTGAGAAAGCCCGATGTGTCGCACGCTGTTGAGCATGACTGTGGCGGTGCCGTCCTTCATCTCTGGACAGAGGATCGGGAACTGGGTTTGTTCTGCTTTGCATGCCTTTGAAAGACTCAAGAGGAAGAAGAGAGAAACACAAGCCAACCCCCGTTTTCAATTACCTAGAAAAACCTGAGACCTAGATCAACAATAGGTTTTTATTCTGTTCACTTCTAAGGACAACTGTCGTGACATTTCTGTTCTTACCGATCATCAGCAATGACACTACGTCCTTACCCTGGAGAACTTACACTACCTAAGCATACCTTCATCTTTGCACCCAGCCTGGGTACTGCTTTGGGAAGGGAGTAGTTGCTGAGCCCCGTTGCTAGGGGCTTCCTGCATCTCAGGCTTTCACTCCTCACACACTTTGTTATTTTAAGGGAATTGCTCACAGAAAGAGAATCCCTGATAATACAAGACCCAACTGTTCTCTTCAGTTTTACAGGTGACAGGGATGGGGGAGGGGTTGAGGGCAGGAGGTCTTTTCAATTTGTAGTCACAGAGCCACTCAGCATCTGGTCTTCAGGACTCTCCTTTTTTTGCAAGTGCTTTAGAGAAAAAAGTTGGTTGTCAGAAACAGCTTCACAAAGAAGCACTGGAAACATTAAGAAAAGAGAAACAAGGAAAAACCAAGTTTAACAAGAGCAGGCTGATACCCAGCCTGTCTTCTCAATACTCCCATTTGACTTAAACCGAACAACAATATCAATGATTGATATACCAGGATGGAAACTGAGCTCCATAGAGACCTAAAGCTATCTGGTGAAGGATGGAGTCTGCCTGACTGGAGGTTCTCACAGCTCCAGCTACATCTGAAGACAAGGGTTGCTCACTTTCCTTCATAGCTTAAGAGTTTTCTTCATAGTACGTACTTTATATGCTTGTTTCTTTCTAGATTCTCTTTAACGCGATAAAACTTTGGAGCAAATCAAAGCACAAACTTAGTTCCTGCTGCTGCTTATCCACCTCCTCGTCCTCCTCGTCCTCCTTTCCTTCTTGCTCTTCTTTTCCTTCCCCTCTTTGTCACACCCTCTCCCTCTCCTTTTTCATTCTTCAGAATACAGTTGGCTTTCTTAACTAGTGACTGAAAGTCGTGTACATAAACAGCTAGTGGGTATTCTTAGAACACTTTGGGAACAAGAGGCTGATGGAAGTAAGCAAGGGCCATGGAAGAGTTATTAGAAAGTAGACAGTGTGCTTTGCCTGATAACTTTATCCCAAATGTCGCATGTGGTGACTAAGCCAGCAGCAGCCACCACCTCTCATTAACTTGGGTGCTCCTCTATGTGCATATATCTTCCCCCTACACAATAACTTTCTCCTTTCCCACTCCCCTTCTTCCTATACCTTGTCAAACTCTGGGCTCTTTTTTTGCTGTTTACAAGGACAAGGGCTTAGTGACTAGTCTTTGTGTGTGTGTAATGTGTGCACATGTTTGTGTATACATGGATGCAGCTACATACATGCACAGTACATATGAGGAGGTCACCCTCAAAAGACATCTACTTTGATTTTTTGAGACAGAGTTTCTCATTGGCTTGTGTTTTCACCAAGTAGGGTTAAACTAGCCTGGCCATCAAAGTTCTCGTGGTTTCTCCATCCCTGCTTCCTATCTCTCTTTGTCTGGGATTATAGGCACATTTCAACATGTTCAGCTCTTAAGGTGAGTTCTGGATGCCAGAACTCATGTTCTTTCTCTTGAAGGCATGTCCTTACCTAACTGTGTTTTCTCCTTAACCCCAGCTAGTTTTAGTTTCAGATTTTATTTCATCCTGTTCCCTCTGAGCTGCCTTCTTTGCTTCTCACCCTGCCACTACTTCCCTGACCATTTTATAGAGCTCTATGGGAGACTTTCAAGTGCTTGATCATTGCTCCAGAATGATCAGAACTTATTTATAGTATTTTATCTTTTAAATCTTTCAGAAGTAAATATATGCTCAAGTACAAAGAAGAATGAAGTGCCTTATGGGTAAAGAAAGCATACTGAACGGGTTTACCAAAGTTCTTTCTACTAGTGAGCTAGCCTGGGGAACATGCTGGACCGCAGTGTAGAATAAAACCAGTGGAGTTTAGTGAGATGTAAGGAGAAGTCCAGGCAGCTAGGTATTATTGGCACAGCGATACCCCAGTAAAACCCACAGACAACCTGAGTGGCTATGGTACCTAAGCTCTTGGCGTTGACTCTTTAACTTAGATCAAAAGAGTTTGAAATCTTAAAACAAAACAAAACAAAACCTTGGGAAGTTGCAAGCTGTCAAATACATCCAGTAGGAATAACTGTTTTAGGACTAAAATAATTTTTGCTTTAATCTTGAAAATGGTTCAACTTAAGAATTTTTCTTAAGATGGCAGAGATAAAGCAGCTGTAGTGAATTTCTGTATATATATACATATGTATGTATATATATTTGTATTTTTATATTTGTTATTTTTAGTTTTATAAAGCAATGACCCCACACATTCTATGTACTATACAGACCTCTCTCCACTCTTTGTTTCTGTAAATTTTGATTTTCCTATGGAGTGACACTGGGTATATTAAGTGTCAAGCTTAGGAGCCCCTGCCAGCACAGAACAGACTCTGTGTCTTTTGTCTGCTTTTTAATTGTTGTTCTAGTTTGTTAGGGTTTTTGTTGGTTGGTTGGTTGGTTTTCTTGTTTGTTTTGAGAGGAAGAACATGAGGTTGAGTGGGTGGGGGAGGGTCTGGGAGGAGTTGGGGAATGGAAACAATGTGATCAAAATACGTTAAATAATTTTTTTTTTTTAAATTAGAAAGGAAATTCTTGTCTTTGTTATTTGGTATGAGCCAGACATACAGCATAATATTCTGAAGCCCATCATCTCTATCACTGATACACTATTTCAATTAAATTATTAAATTAAATCTTTTTAAAGTATTGAGTGAAGACAAAGGCTGAAGCATTTGTTCAATGGTAACGTGTTTGCTGTGTAAGTATGACAATCTTCCTTTGTCTCCTCAGCACTCACATCGAAAGCAGAGCACCGTGGCAGCCACAGGCTGTTCCCGTGGCACCCACAGGCCATCCCATCCCCGTGGCACCCACAGGCCGTCCCAGTGGTACCCCACAGGCCATCCCCGTGCTGGGGAGGAAGGTAGGTTAATTGGGCTCACTGGCTGTTCTAGCTGAGAAGGCAGGCTCCATAATCAGGAGAAAGACATGTTGATGCTAACCTTTGCTACCCCTGCACACACACACACACACACACACACACACACACACACACACACATACACCACAACACAACGACAGTGTGTATGTGAGACCATATTAAATGCCCACACTTCCTTCTGTAGGCAAAGGAATCAGAGGAATTGGAGCAGAGTGGCAGGACCCACACATAGGTGGTCAGAGGTAGCAGAGATGGTTTGTGTCTTGCCATCATCAGGGAGACTTCACCTGACACCTCCTAGGCTGGCTATTCTCAAAACGACAAAGACAAGTGTTGGAATGGATGTGGAGAGATCGGAAGCAGGCTGCTGCCAGGGATGCAGGATGGTGTGTTTACTATGGAAAGCAGTATGAGGTTTCCCTCAAAAATCAAAATTACAGTCACCATATGGCCCAGCACTACTGGGTCAAACAGATCTGCCTAAATGAATTAAAATTAGGATGCTATAGAGAAAAATACTCTCTTGCTCATTGCAGCACAGGTCATCACTGCAGCACAGGTCATAAAAGGCAGAACATGCAGACAACCTGGGAGCTCAGATGAAGAAACAAATCAAGAGCACATGGCGGAAGGTATTTTATGTCTAATACTGGAATTTTGCAACATATGACTTAGATGAACCCTGAGAATATTGCGTTACATGGAACAGACCAGTTGTAAGAGGAGAATGTCTGCTTGACTCCATTCAGCTGTGTTGTCTAAACTCTGACTTGAGAGTGGAGAATAGATAGACAGTTTAGAGGAGGATGCAGCATTACCATAAAGCAGGTGTGCTGTTTTAGATCTGCAAGACAAACAGGCTCTAGACCTATGCTGAGTGGCATTGTCTGCATAGATAAAGCTACTGACCCATCAAATATTTATTTATTACTTATTTATTTATTTAATTTTATTTTAAAGACAGGCTCTCGTGTAGCTGAAGCTGGCCTCAGATCCACTGTGTAGCCAAGAATGACCCCAAACTTCTGACTCTCTGGCCACCACCTCCCAAATGCCTGGCTTCTCCATTCGGCTTGATTTACATGAGGAAGGAATCAGGCACAGCTTGTCTTGCATACTGGGCAAGCACAGAAGTGACTGAGCCAAAACCCAAGCCCCTTAAAATAATTTAAGTGGACAGGTCTCATGGAAAAAAACTTTACCACAATAAACAAAATAAAAACAAAACAAAAACATTTACTCACCATTGATGCATTGCCATTTGCCAAATGAAGCAGAGCATCTGTGTGGTGTAATGACTTATTTTATGAATGTTTGCAGTTTTGCTTAGTTGCAGTTTTCTCTTATATAAAGGTAGGTGACAATTTTCCTCTGATGGAGTCTTTGTTAGAATTCAGGACCATACTGTTTCCGCACCATAATGGTTGAACACCTGGTAGCTGTTGTTATGATTGGACTGGAAGTTAAGAAGATCAGTTTCATGCACTGGGCATTGAATTTATAATTTGCCGTTGTCAGATCCATAGCACCAAATTGAAAAGCACATGTAATTTTCTCTCAGTAATGGGATCAATAGATTTCTAAGGTGTAACCTCTGTGGCGTGGTGTGGTACCTCCCTGCAGCCTTACATGTACCTGCTGTCTGTCGGCTGAAAGGGAGGAGCTGAAGCCGTTGAAGTGACCACATCTCTTTTCTAGTGTGTCTTATGTACAATCACAGTATTCAGAAAACTCAGCTGGGCATGAGCACATGCACACGTCTGTTAGTCCAGTCCTGGATAATTTGTGCTACATAAAATGTTCCTGCGTAAATTTTTTAAAAAATTGATTGGTCTAGAAATATAATTATTTTTCATTTGTGAATCATTTCAATAAGAAGGATACATTTAATCTAAAGTAAAAAAAATGTAAATATGTGCCCCCAGGATATTTTATTTTATATCAATTAATTACCGCTCAAAAAATTTATTGTTGATAGCATTAATGTTAATGAATAAAAACTTAGATCCTTGATGACGGTAGAGAACACTCAATCTTTTTTTTAAAAAGGAAAAGAAAAAACAGTCAGAAACAGTAAACTTGTTAGTATCCAAGAGCTAGCATTCTTCCCTGGACTATTAAGCGTGGTAGAGCTGGGACGTTGGATATGCAAGCCTTTGGTCCAATCCCAGCACGGAGTACACTGAGCTGAGGTGGGGCTAGCCTGTGCTCCTAGCATTGGGAAGTGAAGGTAGGAAGATCAAAGATAAAGGTCAGCCAGGCAGTGGTGGTTCATGCCTTTAACCCCATCACTAGGGAGGCAGAGGCTGGTAGACACCTGTGAGTTAGAGGCCAGCCAAGTTCCAGGACAGCCAAGGCTACACAGCAAAACCCTGTCTTGAAAAATCAAAAATCAAAAATCAAAAAATCAATAAATATTAAAGTCATCTTCAGTATAGTCAGTTTGAGGCCAGTTTGCACTGCCTGAGACTTTATCTCAATAATAAATAAATAATAATCTAAAAACCTAGATATAAAAAGTCACCATATAAAATGTGCTACTGCCTTTATCTTGATTCATCTCTTTCTAGATTCAGTTTCCTCAAAAAATGTAGTGTTGGCTCATCACTGTTGTTACTATTTATTGTTATTATTCTTTTTAAGTGTGTGTATGCATGTTTGCCATAACACATGTGTGGCAGTCAGAGAACTATGTGGCCTCTGTTCTCCCCTTTCATCATTATGTGGATTCTGGAGATCCTATTCAACCCTCAGCAGGCTGATGTGGCGAGTCTCAGCAGGCCTGGCTCATTTATCTTCAGATTTACTTATTTATCATGCTCATACATGGGTGTTCCCCCTGAATGTAAGTTTGTGCACCGTGTGCATGTCTGGTGCCTCTGTAGGTCAGAAGAGGCCCCCTAGTCCCCCGAAACTGGAGTGACAGGTGGGTCATCGTGGGGGTGCTGGGAGTTGAACCTGGGTCCTCTGCTAGTCCCAGGAGTGCTCTTAACAGCTAAGCAATCTTTCTCAACCCCTCCCTGCCACCCCAGCCTTTCTTTTTTTTAAGTTTTATGTGGGTGCTACTGACCAACTAAGGTCATCATGCTATTAGAACACGGACTTTACCAGCTGAGTTATGTCCCAAGTCCTTTATATTTATTTTTAAAAGTTATTTAAGAATTACACCGATCGGAAATAGTGTGTAAGGGCCAGAGGGGATAGAGAACCAGAAGAACGAGGCCCTCAAAGTCAACATGAGCAAAGCTCATATGAACTCCCACAGAATGAAGCACTACACGCAGGGTCTGTATGAGCCGGCACCAGGTCCTCTGTGCTCATGTGATGGGTTCCAGGCTAGTGGGGTCTGTATGAGCTTGCACCAGGTCCTCTGTGCTCATATGATGGGTTCCAGGTTAGTGGGGTCTGTATGAGCCTGAACCAGGTCCTCTGTGCTCATGTGATGGGTTCCAGGTTAGTAGGCTTTTGAGGGGATTCCTGAATGTGTGAACGAGTGGGCCTCTGATTCTTATGTCTCCTCTTGGGTTATTTTCCTTCTGTTGGATTGTCTGGTTCAATTTCGAAGTGATGGGTTTTATCTTATTAAATTGTACTTTGTTACATTTTATTATTATCACTTAGAAGCCTAATAAGAAGCAGAAAGGGAGTGGGTTCAGGGGGGAGGAGAGGTGGGGGAAGAATTTGGAGGAGTAGATGGAAGGAAAACTGTAATCAGGATCTATTATGTGAGAAACGAATCTATTTTTAATAAAAGGGGAACATTATGCCTATTGGCTTCGGAAGGCAGCTCAGTCAGTAGAGCCTTTCCTTACCATGTATGAATCTCGGATTCTATCCCCAGCTCCCAATAACATGGCTCATGTGGTATGGGCACATGATCCCAGCACTTGGGGGGTAGATGTGGGAGGCTCAGAAATTCAGAAGTCATCCTTGGCACCATAACTAATTTGAAGCCATCTTAGACTACATGAGATCCTGTGGTAACAACCCAAGAACAATGGCAGAAAGATGATACCTGTTAGGAAACTGGGAAACGGTGATATATTAAGAAGCTATGCTAAAGACTGAGCAAGGTTTCTTTTAAGTAGCTACGTTTCCAGAATGGACAAGACAAGGAAGATGGAGTCTAAAGTTGCTGAAAGGAAAGCTATGAAGGGGTTCTGTGTGGAGGGGATGGTGACAGATTGCACGTGGTAGCTGAAGAACATCCTAGCTGACGGTTTCAAGCTTGTCATCCATCTAGTCCAGCCTTCTTGTGTAGTGTTTCCAGGTGTTTCTCGAGGAGGCACTAAACCTGTCCTCATTCACTCAAGAAGGAAGCCTTCAGGTAGGTCTGATGCCGAAAATTAAGGCTACATTAAGATTAAGTCTGAAATGTCCTGCCACCAATTAGCCCTCTAGTCTTTCTGTAAGCCTTGAATTTTTGATGCGATCAATGACACCAGCGGAGCCATCTTCTGTGCAGTGGTTATTAAAGATATAAAAATCAATACAAAGATGATACTTGGAAATCTATATCACAAGATAATGAATCGCCATGAGAGCCTACTCAGACGAGTGTCAGCAAACCAAACAGAAGGTTCGTGCAGAACAAGGTACTTCATGCCGGGAGGATTGCGGCTAAATCTTGTATGAGACAGACATCCACAGAGCATGCTTATGGCATGGTTGCAGAACAAGGTCTTAATAAAATTAAGACGGACATTTAGCTAGGCAAAAGTCTCCTGCAGCATTAAAAGGCGGAGGTAGGCGGAGACAGCAAAGGAGCCAGAATTGAGATGTAAGACTGGGCCACTAACACCATGATTTAACTTTAATTTACGACAAAACAGCATCAAACTTTCTCTGTCAGTAATCCTCACTCAATTTCTTTTAAACGAAGCATGATTTGCCTGCACCTTGCGTCTGTAAGTACTGATCACTCGTGGAGCTGGGTCTCAGGGCTTCACAAAATGACCCAAATTTAATTTGAACTGGGGATTGATTTCGTTTCCTTCAAAGGAAGATTTATTTTTCCTCCTCCACAATTGAGCTAGGGCCTGACATTGCAAGTTCATTTTAGTTTTCCCCTTGATCCAATTGCAAGTGACATGAGAACACTCATGTGCTTGGTCCCTAAGGGAAGTCACAACATTGCCAATGATGTCACAAATGTCCAAGAATGACTCTGGGACTTGAAAAATATGGATTCCCCATCATGTCTTTTGTTCTTGTTCTAGATTGGTTTACTTTTATTTTATGTGCATTCCTGGTTGGCCTGTGGGTATGTCTGTGTACCATGTGCATGTCTGGTGTCCAGGGAGACCAGAAGAGGCTATTGGATCCCTTAGTACTAGATTTACAAATGGTTGTGAACCACTATAGGCTCCGGGTGCTCTGGGTAAGCAATCAGAGCTCTTAAATGCCGAGCCATCTCTCCAGCTTCCACCCCCATCATTTCTTAATCTGGGCTGCTAAGCAAAGCAGAAAAGAACCAGGCCTGCCACGGTCTCCATTCACTGAAACTCTGTATATTTAATAGACATTGAATTTATGCCCGAGATTTCCCAATTTATAACTATGTAAATAAAGTTTTATAGACAAGGATTAGGAGAGGATGTGTTTTGTGTATATTGGGTGGTGCGAAAGTCATAAATGTTTCTGTTTCCCCTTCCTGCAGATGCGTGCTGGGGCCCCTTGCTGCAGCTCTGCAGCTCTCAAGGGGAGGCCCTTACGGAGAGGCAGACTCCAGACTACTGAGTATGAAGTCCTTAACTGAGAAGTCTGGCTCTGCACTCATCTGTAAACGCATTGCTTTAGAGAGGGTATTGCTTTTCTTAGAGTCTTTTCTTCTCCTCCCCATTCTGATGCCAATACAGTCTCCAGAAAATGAAACAGTGATTAGTTTACATTGTAGCATATAAGTTGGGTTTCTCTGTATTTTCATTGCGTGTTTTAGAGGTTGATTTAATCAGCTGTGGTTCTTGTGGGATTGGTCAGGGGTTTTCCCTCCTTCGTCATGTAGAAGCGAGACACACCCCTGTCTCTTTAACAGGTCTTTCCAGTTTTTACTTCATTGACCACCCCACCCCTCACTGCCTTGTTCCCCAGGCTCCCAAAGCAAAGGAACCATCAAGTAGCATAAAAGAAGAGGAATTCAGTAAGACAAGAAGAAAAGGCAGGGCTCTTGCTGGTAAGATCGGCCCTGATGAGCAAAGCCCGTGCTTTAGAATACTGTGTTTTCCTGGCTGTGCAGACATCCTGGATTGTCCTCCTGAATCCCAGTTGCCTGGGGAACTCTCTTTAGCCACTCAGTTCTCATGTTTAGCCTTGATGATGATCAGAGGGGACTGTCCTAAACCTCTCTAGAAATCCACTCTACAATCACATGGATCCACTTAGCAGCTTCCAACCGTTCATCTGGTACTAACCAGGAGACTCTCTGCTATAGCCTTTAGATTTTATGAAACACCTTTGTGTCTTACGGGACCATGAAAGCATTAGCTCTTTTTGAATAGCTGGTTTTTTTTTTGTTGTTGTTGTTGTCTTCTGTTTGTTTTGTTTTGTTTTGTTTGTAACTCAATAGATGCATTCATTAATTTATTGATTAAACCTACTATTTAAATAGTAGATATAGTTCAACAGTGAAGCTCTTACCTAGCATGTGTGATAGCGGGCCTTGATTCAGTTCCAAGCATAGTACATTAAAAAAGAAGCAGCTATATATTTAAAAGCTGGGTGTGATCACTCATGCCGAAAATCATCGCATGTGAAAGGGTAAAGCAAGAGAATTGCTGTGAGTTCCAGGCCAGTCTAAGTTATAGAGGGAGACCCTGTTTCAAAAAAAGAAAATGATTTACAAGCAGCTGATGGTAACATGCTGTGGCTAGGGCTGCCAAGACGCTTTGTCTCAGGGCGACCCAGGGCAAGGTTTTTCATAAAAAACTGTGTTGAAAATCGGCTTCTGAGGATCCCATTCTAATTCCTTTCTGAGAAAGCTGGAGTCCTTAAATTTTGGTTATTAAATGAATACAAAAGACAAATATCTAAACCCAGGTAGAATACTCAAATATTTTAATCTGTAGGAGTGAAATAGCAATTGAGTAAGAGCAAAGACCTTCGTGGATTAAAAAGTGAGTTTTAAAACTTGGGCAGGCCCTCCCGTGCAGAGGAAGCTAAGTTTTCAAGCAGTGTTATGTTCACCTGATTAAAAACTGATGATGTCTTAATGGGGCTGGAAAGGAAGTAGGCTAGATGGCTGGAGAGTGGGAAGTGAACCAGAAAAATCGGATCCTTCATATGGCTAATATGCTCGAGAGAGCCAGGGGCCTCCGCAGAGAACACTGACCACATTCCATAAGGCACAAAAGAGACTTGGAAAAAACACCTACAGCTTAATGTGGGAATCAAGCATAGAGATACATTATTTTATTATCCATTATATAACCCAATATTGATATACTCTTTAGTTTCTAGGTAATTAAAAATCATTTTAAATGTTTACAGAATTAGCACATGATAGAGGCAAAGAGAGTCACACAGGAATTACACCCATGGCTGTGGAGGCAGAGAGTCACACAGGAATTATACCCATGGCTGTAGGAAGATAAGGTTTACTTTTTTTCCTAAGCTAACTTAGAACTGCGAGTATTTGAAGGCTTCTAAGAGTCAAGGCAACACCAGGCCCTTTAACAGCCTGCTGTCTACTTGGCTCTCCTAAACTGGGAAAGCAAATCTTAGGCTGTCTAAATTTAGGAAAGAGAAATCAGGATTCAAGATACAGGCACACATATATCGTATGTATGCGTGTGTGTGTGTGTGTGTGTGTGTGTGTGTGTGTGTGTGTGTGTATGTACATATGTATGTGTATAGTCTATTTGCACTTCTGGGTTTGAACCTGAGGCCTTGCACACACTGAGCACACATGCTGCTGCTGACACCACCTCGGCCCTAGCCTACTGATTATGGTAAATGAAGATAGGGTGAGTTGAGAGCAAACTCAGCAGAAGGCTAAGAATACCCTGGTGTGCGCTGACAGGAATGATTGTCTTCACAGTTTTTCTTGTATGTTTAGATATTTTTAAACTCTCTGTAGTAGTATTTCCATTATTGTTGAAAATAGAAAAAGGAGATCAATGGGAAGCCTGAATTTCGCCACTGAAATATCTGCAGATGCAAAATGAATCCATTTTCTCACCGGTGACGCCTTGAGCTAGAGGGAAGGTGGTTTCCCTTTTCACAGAAGTGCAAAGGTGTTTTACACTTAATTAATCGAGAAGGCTTCGGGCAAAGTTAGGGCTCCTCATCATGAAGGCCACTGGCAAGGAAGATCTGATAGACGTGGGGGAAACTCTAAGGCCAATGGACATGCCTTAGCAAGAAGAGAGGCTTGTGTGTAACAGCATACACACACACACACACACACACACACACACACACACACACAATGTACAACCTGACAACCTGAAATCGAAAGGAGGTAACCAAATAAATGGACAGTGACTAGGAGGGAAACTGGCCTTGAACTAAGCAACAAAGAACCACAGACAATCTTTTGTCTTCTCAATGTCAAAGTTACTCAGATCCACTGGGAAATCAGTTTATGGAATGAGGAATAGCAACCTGACTGCTGGTCTGACAGACGCCTGTGTTCCTGCCCTAAGTCATCAGCACTGGGTCTGTCTCCTTACCAGGGAGCTTGGACTTTCCCTCCAAGAGAAGCACAGACTGCCTCCACTCTCCCTAATTCACTCGCTCACTCCCAGTCATTGATTTTTCTGATTCTGTAGCTCATCTGTTTGTAAGATGTTCATTGATTCCATGGGACAGAATGGCAAGTATCAGTTGATGTTAATGTGTACATGCATGCAATAAAGCTGTCAGCCCAGTCATCGTCCTGGTATCTGAACAAAAAGAAAAGACGTACCTACACAATGAAGCGTGATGGAGAGAGGGTAAAAGAACTGTGCTTAAAGAGGCTGGCCTTGGGCTGCAGAGAGATGTGGGTTCAAACCCTAGTCCCACCACTTTACACAGTTGCTACATTTGATCAAGTTATACTTTTGAGCCTCATTTATGTTTAAGCTGAGAACAGTATATTATTCCTGATGTGTGTTCTGTGAGAATTACATGGACTGTATGCAAATTTGAACATGTGATAGTAGAGGGCTCACAACAAACACAACACAGTAAATAGGTAATATGATTATCATCACTAGAAACTCAATATGATTTTAAAAACTGTTCTTTTTCCATATTTACTCATTTAACACATGTGTGTCTATGTGTGTGCACATACATGTGCCTCTGTGTGCTCATGCGTCTTTGTGTGTGCATGTGTGTGAAAGCCAGGGAGGAGATAATGTTCATTTGGGAGTTCATTCTTCCCTTTCACTCCATGGCTCCTGGGGACTTAAGTCACCAAGCTTAGCAGCAAGCTCCTTTCTTCATTGAGTATCTCACTGGCATTTTAAAAATTAATTAGTTTTTCTGTCTATCTGTCCACCTGTCTATCTACCTACCTACCTACCTATCTATCTATCTATCTATCTATCTATCTATCTATTTATTATTTTTTTTTTAATTTTCAGTGCTGGAAATAGATATGGGAGCCTATGGATGTAAGTAAGATGCTACACAATGAATTTTATTTCCACCTATATTGGCTTGTCTGAAATATTAAGACACAATATTTCAGGCCTGGAGAGATGTCTCAGGGATTATGAGAAAGCTTTTTGCTCTTTCAGAGAACCCGTTTGGCCCCTAACACTCACATCAGGCCACTTACAATGACTTGTGACTCCAGATCTGAAAGATCTAACACCCTCATCTAGCCCCACTCACATGAGCAAAGATACATTCGCATCATATGTGTACATACATAATCACAAATCATAAAGAAAACCAATATCTATACATTTTAGGAGACAATATGGTAACTCAACACATGTATTCCATGTATACACCCCATGGGGGTGCAATGATACCTTCTTCTCAAGAGGTTGTAAGTTCTAGGTGGGGAATTTTCATACTGTTTAAATTATCTGGAGATTTACCACAGATTGTTGTAGCAGACATTTCATTCACTGTTCTATAAAACTAACCGTGCTATTCACTAACATGAATTCCAAATTCTGTACATCTTTCTGTTCCTTATAATAACAGCACCTCGCCCATCACTCTTTCTGGTGTCTAACAACTACTGTTCACTTTTTCTTCCATGACGAGACAAACCTTTTGCTTGTTTGTGCTTTGTTTGGTAGTTTGTGGGAAGGTGGTAGGCGCTGCTGTTCTTTATTTCCTTTGAGAAGAATCTCATTCTATAGCCTAGGCTGCCCGGAACTCAGTTCATAGGCCAGACTGCCCTCAAATGCTTGTGTTCTTACCTCAAGTTCCTGAGTGCTTAGGTAACTGAGGCAGGAGCCTCATGAGCTGTCACTACTTTAAGTTACAGTCCAGGTATGAGAACAAGGGCAGCTGTCATTCCTGCGCTGCACACTGACAGAACACGCAACTTAACATTTTGATATGAACAGAAAAGTTTTAGTTTTCTTTGTTTGGGTCAAGTTTTGTGTCATTAACATGAGAATATCCCCCCACCCCACCCCGCTTAGATGGTAAAGAGTTATTTGAAAAACAAGGTGCAAAAGAGGGTCAACATTGATATGGCAGTGGCACCAGTTTCATTAAGAGACATCCTTTGGGCAGGTCAGATGCTAATAGGAAGTTGCCTGACAGGCCAGCAGGGACAGTGAAGGAGACAACCCTTAGCGGAGGACAGCAGTGGCTGATGGATTGCTAAGCTCTTGGGTTTGATTCAGGCAGGTGGTCAAGTACTTGACAGGAGCAATTTACAATGGAGCAGTTGATCTGAGTTCACCTTTGAAGGGACATGATCGATTATGTCGGGAAGATCCACGTGGCAATAGGGGCTCAATTCAGGGTCCTGGGAGCTTACACCTTGTTCACATCTGCACACCTAACTGGAGTGCAGAGAGCTAGACCCACACCTAGAAGCCAGGCGGTGAGCTAAAGCCCTTACTAACTCCAGTAGACTGTGTTCATCAGTAAGGCCTCACCTCTCAAGGTTCTGCAGAATATCAGCTGGAGACCAAATATTCAAGCACATGAGTCGATAGGGAACATTTCACAGTCAAACCATAGTAAGCAGGTTTAGTTCACAGTGCAAACGTATAACTGAAAAACCAACAGTGTAGGTGCGCATGTGGGAGAGGGATTTCCCTTCCTCCTCCTAGATTGAGTCCTGGTGACCCCGAGAGGAGGCCCCGATTCCCAGTAAGCTGGAGGTTTTCATGGATGATCTTTAGGCCTTTCCCTTGTCTGAGGAGTCGAAGACTCCTGACTGGGACTCCCTGAGCTCCCCAATGAGTTGCCCAGCTCAATTTACTCCTCCACCAGGCTTTTAGTGATGAGACAGCTCATGGCATGCACTTACAAGCATGATATCGCTTATGGTTTCCCCCAGCGAAGTATAATGCATATAAATTCTATTCATTAAGAAACACAGGCCTTGGTGGCTGGAGAGTTGGCTCAGTGGTTAAGAGCATTGACTGTTCTGCTAAAGGACCCAGGTTCGATTCCCAACTTACAACTTACAACTGTCTGTAACTCCAAGATCTGACACCCTCACACAGACATACCTGTAGGCAAAAAAAAAACCAAAAAAACAAAAACAAAAACAAACAAACAAAAAAAACCCACCAATGCACTAAAAGTAGATAAATTATTTAAAAAAAAATAGAAAAAAGCACAAGCTTTATAGAAATAATTTATTACTCTAGCTGAACATTCTTTTTGTGCAGCATATAAATATTTTTATATGTTGATTTTATTTGTACAAATAAACCACAGAGATCTCTGTGTGAAACCAACGAGACTGAGCTTACATGTTTTTATTGGAATGGGGTGGTTCATCTCAACTGTCAGCTTAATGAGATTTAGAGTCACCCGGGAGATGCAGTGCCAGGGACATCTGTAGGGGAATATTTTCACTGGGCTAATTGTTGCAAGAGGGCCTGTCTACTGTGGGTGGCTCCAGACCTTGGCTTGGGACTTGGATTATACAAAAAGGGAGAGAATGAACTGAGCAGGAGTAGTTATCACCTTCGACTACTGCTGTGATACAACCAGCTCCTTCAGGCTCCTGCACTTCCTGCTGTGATGAGCTGAAACATGGAATGGTAGGTCCCAATAAATCCCTTCTCCTTAAGCTGCTTTGTCAGTGTGTTTTGTCATAGTAATAGAAAAAGAAACTAAGATGCAAAGAATCGATTTTTAAACTAACTGTCTACTTTTGATGTCTAATGAGCCCCAGACAGCAGACTTAGGACCAACTGCATAGTACAGTCTGCTAAATATTTTTGTTGCTTAAGAGTTTTTCTCTAAATACCACCCTTCAAATTTGAGGTTCTTTTTACCGTTTCTTAAAATTATATGAGAAATCTTAGCCAGATAAATGCTAATTACTCTAAATCTCTCAGACAGTACCACTGACAATTTGGGACTAGAGCCCAACCTGCTCCCTTGACTGAACAGGCATCCATCCCTGTCCTTTCTGTTACCATGGTGATCATTTTGCGGACAGCATTAGATTGGAAAATGATGCTTGACTACTTTGCTGTAGAGTTTAGAATTTCTAAAGTAGCACACCAAAAGCATTGTCTTAATATCTAATACTATATCCTACACAGTTGTGTTGCTATCAATGTATTCTATTTCTTTTAAAGACAATATATATACTGGGTTATCTTTTAAAAAATAAAACAATGAAGGAAATATCTCTGAATCACAAAGAAGAAGAACATCTCTTATTTTTATGGAAAATGTTTTCTCCCGTAAATAATCTATTAGTAAGACTTGTGGCTGTTCCTTTTATTTTGCCAACTTTTGCCTTTGACAATGAATATTAATGCTATCCATTCTGAATATATTTGGAGTAACAGGCTTGTGGAAAGCTAAGTGGCAGAGGACATATTTTACATATATGTAGCCAGAAGTAAAACCCCAGGGTCATATACACATATACAAATTATAATAGTATGGTTGATCAAGATGACTCTGATTCAATTTAGCTCTTATAAGAATTAATAGTTTTGAATAGTTCAGTAGACCACTTATTAAAACTTAAAATATCATATTTTCTTGAATGGCTAATGAAGACATGTCTGAAATAAATGATAGTATTTGTAATATATCCTAAGTAAGATAAATGGTAATTCTACATACAAACGTCTCAATGGCACATGTTGTATTTAATGTCATTTTGGAAATAGGATGTTAGTCATTAGGGTGACAATGACCAAGGACATTTTAGAGATGAGGAGTGTAGGTCCTACAGTAGTTGATGGTTAGCTACCTTTGCACCTACTCCTGACGGTGGTCTAGGGCTCTAAAAATGGTGCCCCAGTATTCTTTTCCCTAGACCTTCAGTCCCGAGAGGAAACAGTACGGTGATATCAAGCAATGACTTGGACTTGTCCGGTCTAACAGCACCATGGTTTTGCTCCTTAGGAGAGAAGGAGGCATGGAAACACGGGCAATTGGCAGGCCCACTGGAGAGATGAAGCCATTAGCTGTCCATAGGCTCATTAAACTCTAATGGCGGTCGTAATCATTGCTGTGATTTGGAAATACAGCCTTCGTTCCCTTGAAAGCCTTTTTGTTTTGCAGTCTCCTTTTCATTCGGCCTCTGGAAAGGCTATGCCAATGGATGCTCACATCTTTCCAAGATGGCAAAGAGCCTTCCAATTGCTTCTCCCACTGCACTGCGTGCTGGCAGGAAAGAGCCTGGGTTTCAGATCCTATGATCCCTCCTGTCGCCTTAGGGCTCGCCAGCACACATTCACCAGCAATGGAATGGCAGTGCTTTTCCTTCCTGGTATTCCCAGGAACACATGTTGTAACTCCTTTAAAGAGAGAGGGTCTTGGGAGTTTGGTTTTCTTTAGTAATTCCCACATAGTTAGGGAGAGTTTAGCCTGTGGAATATACTGGGTTGCATCCTGGTACCACCATCACCATCACCACTACTAAAATGCATTCTATTAATCATGAAATCTACAACTATCAATAATAGTCCTACTGAAAACCACCACGTTTGCAGCCTATAGGAGCTGAGAGTTTGGGACAAACAGAGACAATACAGCACGAGCACTATAGCTAATCAATAAATGTCATGCTTGCTAGGCAGCAATATTTCAAGGGTTCCCAATCTACCGCATGGTCATACATGTTCACAGCTTGTTGGGATGTCTATTGTGACTTCTTTCATTTTGTAGAGAAGAACTCTGAATCCCATAGTTATGTGGGCAGAAACACCATACATAACAGCAAAAACACCATTTGGGTTATTAAAATAATACAAATTTAAATTCAAGTTAGTACAAAAGCCTAGACCTTTCGTTGCTATAGGTAGAGCTGACCACTGTCTGGGAGAGCAGTAGTCTCTAGGAATTATTATTACTTTCAACCAGGAAAGCAATGGGCAGTGATGAACAGAGGGTTAGACACATGAAGCCTTCTATTATAAAGGACTTCATTGTGCCTCACTTTATCAACCAGCATCCTCTATGAAAGCCTTCAGTCTATCCTTCATCAACTAGCATCCTTGGCAAAAGTAGCCCAGCTGGGGCGCTTTATCCCTCTACAAAGGAATGCATTCTGATAGCGTCTTGTTCCATGCAGTTCTACTTCATCTCTCCTTAACTGTGATTTGTGATGCCTGCTCACATTCCAAGGCAGGAGTACTCTCCCACCCCAAGAATCCTTTTTGTCCAACACAGAGATAGGTAGGCAGCCAGCTGGCAGCAACAGAGAGCAGCTAACAAGAAGCCACACATGCAGTGGCTCACGTTCTCATCTCTACCCAGGGCCACAATTTTACCCTGAAATAAAGGCTCATTGAATGCCATAACTTCGAAAATCACCCACAGGCAAAGCCCCACACTTGTACACAATGATTGAATTCACACCATAGCTGAAATCATCCTGTGACTTACTTTGAGATTCATCGTTTTACTATGTAGGCTCCATAGTCTTCGGAATGAGTCGTGGAGTTTAGAGGAAGTAGCCTGTCACCTAGAACAGAAACAAAACACTCAATGTTTCAAATTCAGCATGGAAGGTGCTCTAGTCCGAACATTCAATGTTTCGCTTCAGAATCTAGGGATGGAGGCAGGGAGACACTAGGCAGCAAACCATGTTTGTATTTGGTGTCTGAGGAATCTGCTCAGATGAAGAGAGCAAAGGCTACAGATGAGTCTTGGAAATGAACAATGTAACCAAACCCAGGAGGGAGGAGCCTGTTGCCACCCACCTAGGGAGACCTGTTAATCAGAAGATCA
Organism: Mastomys coucha; assembly: GCF_008632895.1. Lineage (NCBI taxonomy): Eukaryota > Metazoa > Chordata > Mammalia > Rodentia > Muridae > Mastomys > Mastomys coucha. The sequence continues at coordinate 96,679,722 of NW_022196898.1, forward strand.
GTTTCACTCTTATCTTAGTCATTAGGCAGCCATTGATACCACCTGCTCACTTTAAACATACAAACACAGGCCAGACATCAGAAAGCTGATACCACCCTGCAAAACCCCTCTCTTTGTACAGAGTGACAGGAGGACCAGGGCTCAACTCTGACCCGGAGAATCTGAGCGTCTTCTCCTCCAGCAGACACAGGTGGGAGGGTGAATCAGAAAACCGGTCTCCATGGGAAGGGAGAGGACAGATATGCCAGAACACAGGAGCTAGGAAATGTGAAAGTCAAGTGGAACCCAAGAAACATTTAAGGCATTGGGGCAAGTCTTTTTCCTCTGAAATAATTCTATCCCTCAGGTTCACACAGATAACACACAGAATTCGTGAGTTAACTTTATTGATCTTGAGAACCACGGACTCCGTTAGGTGTAGCACAAGAGAAGGCACACTTGTCTGGTTGGGTTGGCCGCTACTAATGGCTCAGGTTCAAAAAGAACTCCATGGAATGGGAGGAAAAGCCAGTTCCTCCTCCCCAGTGGAAGAAAGGGAAGATAGATAATTTCTGCCCAGTGGCAGTTGATCTTGTCCTGAAGTAGCCACTGTCTGCTTCTTTTAGCCTCTCAAACTCCCATGGCTAACAGACCCTTCCATCTTTTCTTAACTCCTTACACTCATGAAAACCTATAGATGTCTAAAAGGAGATCATCAAAGGATTCCCCCTTATGTGGCAAATGTATGGCTGGCTTTCTTTCTTTTTCTCTTTCTCTTTTTCTTCCTTTCTTCCTTTCTTTTTCTTCTTTTAATTTTTTTTTTTTTTTTTTGAGGCAAGGTCTCCTTAGGTAGCAAGCTGTCCATAAACACTTGATTCTTCCTGCCTCAGATACTAAACTGTTGAGATTATGCCTGACTCTCAACTTCGTCTCTCCTTCTCTGCTTCTCTCCTTCCCTTCCTATGAGGGACTTGCACTTTTAGTGGCCATGACCAGCCATCAAGGAAGGTCTTTCTTCTTTGCTCTCTTAGTCTAGTCTGAAGCACCTTGTCAGTGGCAACTTGATAACTTGGTAGGGAGAAGGTAAAGTAAGCTGGCTCTCTTGCTTGACGCTCTGGGATGGCAGCCTGCTAACTAATTATGGCTCTCCTGCTTCCTTCTGTCTCTGAGAGCCAAAGTATCATGTGTAGGTACTGAATACTTAAAATTCATTCCTAATTAAGCAATGTGTAGATGGATGGATTTTCTATCAAGCAAGGCTCAAATCTGGAGCAGAGAAGGAAGCAGCAGTCCGGGTCTGAGACAGAAATGAGGTTAATCAAGATGCTTCACGAGAATCTACTTTCTAATAAAAAGTCTTCCTTAGTGGTTTTCTAAAGTACAGGAATCCAAGATGGGCTAAACTTTTCTATATTTTATTTTAATATCTGTGGGGCTGAGGAATTAACCAAGGACCTTTCACTTGCTAAACAGGTTTTCTTCCAGTCAGCTACTACCCCATGTCCTCATTAGTATAATTTGAGGGTATTTATTGAATTTAACTATGAGAGTAAATTGATACATCTCTTATTCTTTGTCTTATGTAAAAATCCATTGAGAGGGAACAAGAAAGTAAGATTTCAGGGACCAGAAATTTTGAGATTTCAACATAAGTATGATATGATACATTCAATATGAATTGAAGAGATAAATAAGAACTTTCTAGGTGTGAACACACGATAGAATCAGGTAGGTGAATGAGACAGAAGGGTTTGGTCTTAGAATGGTGTATAAGTGGGGGCTGGAGATGTAGCTCATTCTATAGAATGCTTTCCAAGCACGCTAAAGGTCCCGAGTTCAAACATCAGCTCTGTATAAAATGTAGCACATTGCTGCTTGCCTACAATCTTGGCACTTGGAAGGTGGAGCCAGTTTTATCAGAAGTTCAAGGTCGTATCCTGAGATCCATAGTGAGTTCATGGGTAGTTCTAGAAGCACACATGGCATTCGTGTGCACATAGAACAATAATTAATAATGTAAAGTAAAATTGTAAAGTAAAGTAAAAAAAGCTGTTCTTTAGATTTCCTGCGCATTACTACTTTTTTAATAAGCTTGGCCACAAACTCCCAAATTCAGCAATTCCCCTGCCTTGGGGATTCCCAAGTAGCTGAGATTACAGGTACATACCATTGCACCTAGCTCCCACTTTCTTCAGAATTTGAAATTACTTTCTCTGAAAGATCAATAGCACTTTAATATATTAAGTTTAATCCAGGTACTTACTTGAGTCACACAGTGATAATGTGTGTGTTTACAAATATAAGACCAAGACTGTAAGACTCTAGTAAGAAATAGCGTCCTTTCTAAGTGTGCCTGGGGATTGTTTGTTGACTTTTCAGCTCTGCCCATTGAACCCAGGGCCTCAAGCATTCTGGGCAAGTACTCTACAACTGAGTTTCACACTCAGCCCAGAACGAGGTAGTTTTCAAAAAACAATTGCTCTTGACAGAACAAAATATCCTACAGATTATATTTTCAGGGTTTATTTAGTGAGTGAATGTCCACAGTCACAGGGCTAAAGCTTGACTGTACAACAGGCCCGAGAAGCATAGGTGAAGTGGGAAGTTTTAATAGTTTTCAAATAGCAGCATGTAAAATAAGTGCGCTCCGCATTAAACAAGTGCTGAAGAGTTTATAGCAGGTGCCCAGGCCTTTGTGGGGAAGGGCGATGCTATCATGGAAGTGTATCCTGCCTAGGGAAAGTAAAATTCATACACACCATTTAGGGTCACTATTGCTATGATGAAACACCGTGACCAAAAGCATCATGGGAAGGACAGAATTTATTTGGCTTACACTTCCACGTCACAGTTCATCAAAGGAAGTTGGAATAGAAACCCAAACAGAACAGGACCCTGGAGGTAGGAGCTGATGCAAAAGCCATGGAGGAGCGTTGCTGTTGACTGGCTTGCTTTCCATGGTTTTCTCAGCCTGTTTTCTTATAGAACCCAGTGATAGCACTGCCCAAAATGGACTGGCCTTCCCCATCAACTACCGATTAAGTAAATATCTTACAAGCTTGCTTGCCTACAGCTTGATCCGATGGAGGCATTTTCTGAGCTTTCAGCCTCTCAGATGACTTTAGCCTAGGTCAAGTTGACATAAAACCATCCAGGACAGAGAACAGGGCTTTTAAAACATTTTCCACCTGTGATCTTGTTTAAACCAAGAAAATTGTATGGCATCCTAGGCCTGTAGACATATAAAACAGAAATACAAACTGGGGATATAGCTCAATAGTAGAGAGTTGGTTTTAGCATATGCTAGGCCCTAAGTTCAATCTCCAGTACATAAACAATAAAAATTAGAGTTAAAGCATGTGTGCAAATCAAATATTTACTGATAATAAGTCTTAAAAATGTTATAAGCCAATGTTTTCCCATACAAATCATGTCATCATTTAGTAAAGACCAAAGCAAGATTGGATACTAATGAGATGGATGAGCTCATTCTAATTTACACACAAACTTAAGCCATATCTGACACTGTAGGACACAGAGCAGCTTCAGTGTTTCCAGTGCTGATTAGTATTGTGGTTTTATACTTGTCATTGCTGGGACTGTGGCCTTAGAGAAACATGTAGCACAAATAGAGAGCAATAGTGGCCTTAGAGAAACATGTAGCACAAATAGAGAGCAATAGTGGCCTTAGAGAAACATGTAGCACAAATAGAGAGCAGTGTATTTAGGGCTGTTTTAGAAACTAATGGAAATCCCATTCTAATCTTAGGCAAGAATAAATGTAATAATTTGTTTTAAGGAAACTCAAATCAGAGCCAGGTGGTAGTGGTGCACGCCTTTAATCCCAGAACCTGGGAGGCAGCCACAGGTGGATTTGAGTTCAAGGCAAGTTGGAAAGATGTGATGGCGATTCCTGTAGTCAAGTTAGCTACATATGGAATTAACTAAAACCAACTGATTGGCCACATCTGTGAAGACCTTTTTTTTTTCTTATTTCAATCATTTGAATTAAGAAGTGCCACTTCTAATCGGGGGTCCTTGAGACAGGAAGATAAACCTTTAATCCAGATCTTTTGAGATGGAAGGATCACACCTTGTGCTGGCAGCTTAAGAAAGCTGTGAAAGAAGGAAGCTCAGTTTCTCTTTACTTGGTTCCTTGTTCTTGCTTTCATTAGCAAGTCCATCCCTTCACTATCATTACAGCCTATATTTTTGGGATTCTGGCATATACTGAAGACCACGTGAGATACCCAGCCTCAGGGACTGAAAAACTACTGAATTCTGGGACCTTCTTTATAGGCGGCCATTTTTGGGTTAGCTGGACCACCGCCTGTAAACTATTCTAGTAAATCCTCTTTATCCCTTTCTTCTCTCTCTCTCTCTCTCTAAACATACATTTATATATGTAAATATATAAATAATAAATATAAATATATATTTGTTTTAATAAATTTATATATTTATCATAACATAAACTATATAAATATATTAAACATAAATATTTCCATATTTCCATATTTATAAATTCATTCTATAAGTTATGTTCCAATAAATAACCCTGACTAGAACAGGGAGGAAAGGGTTTTTATGACTTACACTTCCACACTATATTAGTCCATCACTGAAGGAAGTAAGGGCAGGAACTCAAACAGGGCAGGAACCTAAAGGCAGGAGCTGATGCAGGGGTTCTGTTTAGAGGGGTACAAGCAATGGAGGGGTACTTCTTACTGGTTTGCTTCTTAAAGCTTGCTCAGCCTGCTTTCTTGTAGAACCTAGGACCACTAGCCCAGGGCTGGGCCCTCCCCCATCAATTAATAATTAAGAAAATGCCCTACAGGCTTGCCCATAGCCAGATTTATGAAGGCATCCTCTCTACAGAGGTTCCCCTCTTTCAGATGACTATAGCTTGTGTCAAGTTGATGTAAACCTAGCCAGTGGAAACCCTGAGGATCTTCAGGCAGCTTCACAGTTGATGTGTGTGTGTGAAAGCCTGCACAGTGCACTGTGTATGCTCTACGTTTAGAACCAAGCATTCAGTGAAACCACATGATGCCAGCATCCTGGGCCAGCACTGCCAGAAACCTGCTTGATTCTGAATTGATTTTTTTTTTCCATTGTGCATTCAGTAACCTTCAGTTACATAACTTCATATGGTGTGGAAGCTCAGAGTTATGAAGCGATGAAGACCTATATAGTGAGCAGGAGTGAGCAGGAAAGAGCAAGAAAGAGTCAAGTATGATTTGAGAACATTTAGACAGAGGTATGTGGGGACTGAATTTAAATAAATCTAGAAAAAAATATATTGAATAAAAGATCCTAAGGATTTTTTTACTCTGTTCTCAGAGCAACAGGAGGGTATTGAAATGTTAATAATTATACTTCAGAGGGTGAATGCTAACCAACCAAACCCAAGTAGCTGCTAAAGGAACCAAAAGGGAGCTCAGGTTATATCAGTGCCCAAGTCTTTTCTTTCTCAAAATGTTATCAAAGTCCTGAGCTGGCTTGCAAAAGTTTAACAATCCTGCCTGGAGAAAAACTTTTGTTTGTTTGTTTGTTTGTTTGTTTTGCAATTTGTGGTCTGGGTGATATTCTAATTTCACTTTTGTTGTTATGTTAAAACACTCTGATCAGAAGGAGCTTGAGAGAGAAAAGAGTTAATACAGCTGTCAGGAAGGCTCATGCTCAGAACTGCATAGGGAATGACGCTGCCCACAGTGGTATGGGCTCTGCTACATCAATGAACAGTCCAGGCAATCACCTACAGACAAGAGGCAACTAGTTTTTTGGGCAATCCCAGAACTGGAACTTTTTTCTCAGGTGATTCTAGGTTGTGGCAGGTTGACATTTAAAATTAACACTGTATACATACCTCATGTCTTAGTTACTTTTCTATTGCTATGATAAGACATTATGACCTAGACACCTTATAAAAAAGAAACCACTTAATTTAGGGCTGACAGTTCCCACAGGATTAGAGTCAATGGCCATTATAGTGTGGACCATAGCAGTAGACAGACAGGGAAGGTGCTGCAGCAGTACATCTTGAGCTTACATCTTGATGCTCAAGGATGAGACACAGCCAGCTAACTGGGAATGGCATTGGCTTTTGAAACCTCAAAGCCCAACACCAGTGATATAACTCCCCCAAGAAGGGCACACCTAGTAATTTCCCCCAAACGGTTCCAAGAACTGGAGAACATAAAAAATATATGAGCTTCTTGGGACATTCTCATTGAAATCACCACACCCTGTTACTATTATTTGTTAATATTACCATATCAGCTACAAATATGATACCACAGTAGATATGGAAAGATATAATCCTTATCGGTCTCAATGGTATTCACAACACAGAGACAACAATATCTTAAAAAGGATCAAGTGTAGGTTCCGTCTTGACTGTGAAAAAACCTCACACAAATAGAAAATCATAAAAAGTATCACATCAATTAGAAATAACTAGTTCTATATATTCATTTTGTATGTTTCTAGTTTAAATCTCTATTCTAAATTTATGCAATGTAAATTTTACTATGGGTCTCTAAAGAAAAGGCACTTTCCAAAATCCTGAAAACTAAAGAATTTAGACTGGTGACAGGGCACCTTTGTCACATCCTTCTTGGACATACATTTTAGTTCCTTGTTTTTTTGTTTTGGGAGAAGTTTCCTGGAAATTCAAACCCAAGCTTCCTTTTGTCTTTCTGCATATCTCACCATGCTGATCAAGGTTCATATGGAGTAACAGGAATATTTTCCTCAAACAGGCCAAGAGTTGAAGCTGGTGAGGAAGGTGGTGTGATAAAGCACCCTCCACAGGGACTGGCGACCTACAGGAAATGTGCGGCTCTCCCCTCCTCCTTCTTATGTTCTATTAGGAGAGCAGGATTTTCATTTCAAATACAAGCTTATAACTTGGGACATAGCTAAGTTTATAGCCTCTGTCCACATTATCATTCAGCTCTGTTATTGTCATGTAACCTCCTCTTTAGGAAAAACCAGTGGACCCTAAAATAAAATGATCGCGAACATGCAAATGAAGGTAGCTGAATTCTCGGGCGTTGGCAGTGTTACTTGAGTTTGAGATGGCCTCAGAAGGGACAATCATAATATTTTTCTGGCTGTCTTGTCTTGATTTATAATTTGAATCTCCATAAATGATAATAGAGAGGGCAATTATCAAAGAGATGGAAAGGGTAATTATCATCAAATTGAAAACATACCACATCCAACACGATGGATGTCTGAGCTAAAAACAGATTTTGTGGATCTTGCAACTGTTCCAGAGGCATTTAATGGAAGCAACTTCGTCTCCCACCTCCTCTAATTAGCCAGATGACTTTGGAAATATCCTCCCCACCCCCTTTTTCTTTCCCTTGGATGAGAACACAGAGCTGTTCATCTAAATAGGAACATGACTTAGGATCTGTGAATTTGTGAGACCGAAGCAATTGTATACTTAGTATAAAACAAAAAATTTCCTTTATTCTCTCTCTCTCTCTCTCTCTCTCTCTCTCTGTGTGTGTGTGTGTGTTTCTATGTGGAGGTGATAGGTGTGTATGTGGAGGTATGTGTGTGCACATTCAGGTATGGTGAGGCCTCAGAACGGATGTAGATGTCAGAGAATAACCTCAAGTGTTACCACTTGCCATTTACCTGGCTTTGAACAAGGTTTCTTGTTTTAACCCTTTACGCGACCTTCTGGGATTCTTCAGTCTTAGCTCCCGTCTCATTGCCTGAGCCCTGGGACTGTGAACCCGAGGCATCCGGCTTTTCCCTGTGTTTTGATGATTTGAATGCAAGTCTTCACCATACCAGCTGACTGATTCCCAGGGATGGGAGTCTTAGTTCTCTTGTCTGTACCTGTCTGTATCTGTGTAATTACGGGGGTGGAAGGGGGAGGCACCCCTTTCATCTCTACCAAATATTGTAATAAATGAGTTTAAGTGAGGTGGCAAAGATTTTGTTCATGAACATAAATATCAGACTGGACCCGGCATCGCTCTAAAAAGGCTTCGTCTTAAGTAAATCGAATGAGTTATAATCCAACCTCCAAGCATTAGTTACCATGTCTCAGAAAATGGGAAGAGCAGATAAATGCTTCTGGATGCTGCTCATGGAGAATTGCTGCCAGCCAGCCAGAACTGCTCCTTAGAAGATGGTGCGGCAGGGGTCTAAGCACTCAAGATGACTTCTGGTAGATCTTTAGAACAGGTTGCATGGACTCTGTCTGCTAAAGAGGCGCTTCCTTGTGTAATTCCATCCAATCAGATTTTAGCAATGAGTAACCAGAATTTCCCTTCTGGTTTACCAGGCAGCCTAGGCTCTGGCCTGCTGGTGTTCTTAATATATGCATGGTGATGAAATCCTCTGGTAGTCTAGAAATGCCAGGTGAATTTTATAGTCATCTTATCTGGGTCTCTGCTTGTCACCCTGGGCCTACAAATAAGCCCAGCATGTGTTACTGGACAGTGCTTGAGTAGATGGGGCTTGTTTGCTTGAGGGTAAAGGACCATAGGTGATGTCAACATGTGTGGCTATACTGTGTCATGGAGCTGGACATCATGGTAATGGACCAAAAGTGAGACTAATTGTTCAAAAGCAAAAAGGAAAGAAACCTTAATTGCCTGGTTTTTGACAGTTACATGAAATATCTGCAATTTCGGACTTTCTGTCATCTCATGTCAAATTGCCTTTGTAACTCACCTCCCAAAACAGATCAATATAATTTTACTGGGGTCTGTGTGACTCCTGGAACTACACTCTCCTTCAGCTCGAAGGCCTGAACTGCACCTGCTGGCTTGCTTATTGGGGTAGTGAATGCATGTTGTCATGTCTACTGGCCTGGGCTATGTGACATTCATGCTGGGTAGTCTTCTGAGGAGAATTCTCCAGTGGACCATCTGGTTTTTCCCAACATTTATTCTCCCCAGAGTCTATAGCTATGTAAGAGTTACTTCACTTTCATATTTTGGTGGTTCTGAGTATTGGACTAAGTCAGTACTCGCCTGTGAACTGCAGTGTTAAAAAAAAAAAACCAAAAAACAAAAATCTTCTATGCAATCCATCCACCACAGACTTATAACAAAAAAACCAAAAATCAAAAATCTTCTATGCAATCTATCCACCACAGACTTATAGAATCACACATGTATATCTGTAAATCATTATCTTGAATTGTCTAGTCCCTTATTATTTTTGAAGGATTAATTATCTTGGCCAATAAACGTATTTTAAAATATCAAAAACTCCACAAGCTCTGAACAGATGAAGAGACCCATTGTCAAACATCAGGAGGAATTTGGGGAATCCCATAGAAGACAGGGAGGAAGGATTATAGGAACCAGAGGGCTTGAGGACACCTCAATAATTTTGGCCACAGAATCAACTAAGCAGGGCTCCCAGGGGCTCACAGAGACTGTAGGGACAATCCCGGAGTCTGTGTGGGTCTGCACTAGGTCCTCTGCAGACAGCTTGTGGGACTCCTAACGGTGTGTGTGGGCTGTCTATGACTCTTGCTTTGCTCTTGGGTCCCTTCCCTCCTACCAGTCATGCCTCATCCAGTCATGATATGAGGGTTTGAGCCTAGCCTTCTTGCATCTTATTATGCTATGTTTGGTTGATATCCCTGGGAGGCCTGCTTGTTTCTGAATGGACAAGCAGGAATAGTGGATCTGGGGAGAAAACTGGAAGTAGTAGAGGAAGGGTAAACTGTGGCTAGGATGTACTATATGAGAGAAGGATAAATTTTTTAAAAAGAGAGAAAAACTATATCAAAAACTCAAACAATAACAACAGCAAGTAGTATATATATATATATATATATATATATAATTTTTTTTTTTTTTTTTTACAATTTCCCACTGTGATCTGGGAACACAGCTCAGTGACAGAACCACTTACTTAGAACTACTGTAGCTCTAGATTCCAGGTCTAGCATTGAAAAAGCAGAAATTCTCCCAAAGTTCTGAGTGGTTTGAATTTACTGAACTCTTGCCTAGCAGCTGTTATTAAGTGATTTACATTCTGTGTGCCCTCTCCAAGGCTGGGGAATTTCCCCTGAATTACAGGAAGTCCCTCTCTCAACATGACATGTACTTCCCTTGATGTCACAATTCCTCTTGATAAGTATAAACATTTATTTTTAACATGGTCGTTAGATCTTATTCAGTACTTGGTTTCAATCCCCGTGTCAAGCACAGATAAAGAAGAAAGGTCAGCTTGTGGGTCAGTACACTCACACATGGAATGTGGCGTTAGGAAAAACTGGACAATACGAAGACACAGTTTTCATATTTTTTAAATGTCTTGAGATGTGAAAAGAACTTGTGAAAAAACAAGAGGAGAAAGAGAGAAGGGGAGAGAGGGAGAGGAGAGAATCCTCCAACAAGAAGCATAAGAAATAAAATTCATGTCAATAAATTTTATCTCTGATATTTTAGAAAGTTGGTACATTTTCACAAGTTAGGATCATCCCTGTTTCCTACCTTCCACCTTCCCCAGATTCCACAGCTATATTAGAAATACCTCATTTTTTTTTCTGGTTCTGAGTATTATAGTTTAAGCCAGTACTCCCCCCACTGAGTTTCAATGTAAAACCACTACTACCACCACCAGCAATACCCCAACAGTTTTCCAAAGCAGGAAAACAGCTTCTATGCAATGTGCCCACCATGAATTTTTAGAAATACAAAAGTACATCCGTAAGCTCATTCACTTTGAATTGAGCATCTTTTATTATTTTGAGGGATTAGTTATCTTGGCCAATAAACATATTTTAAATTACTAAGAAATGTTCTTTTCTGTTGCTGCTTCTGTTGTCTGTTCTCAGTTTTCACATGAATCCAACATTACATTTTGGGTTATCTGAGAAGTTGTCAAAAAAAAAAAAAATGACTGCACACAGCAAAGCAACAGGAAAGCAGAATTCCAACCAATTCTCAGGCCTTTATATTACACTGAGACATCTCTTAACTCTACTAGTTTTAGAGAGAACGTAGGCCTGTCTCACATACATTGTGCTTCCTAGAATGTTTACCTATTTGTGCCTCCTTATATTGAACTGTTTCTATGAAAGAGCTCACTAGTTCACAGCTCACTAGTAGAACAGTTAATTAGCACATACAAGGCCTCGGGCTTGATCAGCAACAAACAGAACTACAGAATGATCTCCCTGCGAGGGCCAACGTTCATCCTTGCGTTCTTGTTTACTTGGACAGGTATTCGGCCTCTGAACGATGTCTCTAGACTTTGAGCTGTTAAGACTAGATCCTGTTATATTATATAGCCTCCGCTGTTCCCAAAGTTTCTATCCTCCTCCCTCAGATTCTCAAGAGCTGAGAATATAGGTGTGTGATACCTCACCTGTCTTAGCCTCATTTACATGCTCATAGCCCTATTTTACTCCTGTTTTCCAAAATCAAACACCTCAAATGATTATTTCCTCCATTCCTATATTTTCTGGAGGTATATTCAACCCACTGTTAGGTCACCAGATATTTACAGTGTGTTCATTGCAGTTGGTGTCAGGTGGTCTTCTAATATCTGTGTGTGTGTGTGTGTGTGTGTGTGTGTGTGTGTGTATTCTATGCTTGGGAAGGTTTTCTTTGAGTAGGCAAACTGACAAACATATGGACACATGCACACATACACACAAAATGACTCTGGTAAGATAGTGAGAAACTCAGTGAGGAAAAATAAAGTAGGAACATCCTAGAAGATACAAGTTAATTTCTGTCACGTATGTATGACATGTGTGAACCACTAGTCTAAATTCACCATAAAGAGGAATGGATTGGTCCATAGACTGCCGTAGTCCTTAAGTGTATGCACACCAAAGGCTTCATGTGCCAATCACGGGGATATGAAGTAGACACAGAGGTGGACAGTGAATGACTATTAAGTGTATAGTCTGGATGTGCAACAGTCCAAATCTTTTCAACCACAACAATGGTTTTTAATCTTTTAGCCTGTTGACTCTGTAAGGTGGGTGTGGCTTCTTTCTGAGAACTTCAGTTCCCGCAAAGCCAGGTTAAACCTGAGCCCTTCCAAAGCTCCAGCCTGGGAAAGACCAATCCGAGGGTCAACACCTAAGTCCCCAGGACTGCGGTAGAGATGAGCTCTGAGTGATCTGTCCATCAGACTCCAGCCCACCCTTAGCAAGGTGAGAGGCTAGAGGGGTTCTCTCACCCACTGCGCCTCTGGGCATTTAGTCGTGCCGAGGAGAACAGTTGGAGCAAATGCCACACTCTCTTTACAGATGAGCAAGACCAAGGGAAAGGAAGGTTAGCTGATAACCGTGCCTCCCGGGAGAATCTGATTCACACCGTGTCAGGCTCATGTGCCAACTTCAAGTCTACCCCTGATGCCCTCACAGTGAAGTCAGTGTCCCAGGAATCCTGGAATCCACTATGCAGGTGCCGACTAGTTCTCCGATTCCACTTTCTCTATAGACTCTCAGTCGTTAAAAGAGAGGCCCGCGCCCATTGGGAGCCATCAGCGCCCTGCCAGGGTGCTTTTCCACCATGGGACCTTGCCCTGTCCTTGTCCCCAAGGCATTATGCTGTCTATGGCCTTTCAGTGGATTGGAATCTTAGAGAAATAAGGAGACTATGAAGGAGATTGACCCGCACTAATCTATAATCCTTTCATTGTGTTGTAAAATTATGAGAATTATTCAAGTGAAGTAGGAAATTGACTGCCATTTGATTAAATAAAGAGGAAGGAGAACAAAGTAATTTTCTTAAATTGAGGGCAAATAACTGTCACACACAAAAAAATCAAATTTCTTGGCATACAAATAGGTCACATCCTTTGTCTACCGGGCATATTTGGGTGGGAAAGGAGTGAGTGGCTGGCTGGCCCTGGATACCCTCACCCAGTGTCCCTCAGCCAGATGGACCTTCCTTCTTTACAAGGAAGGAGATCAAGCTGCGGCCTGCGAGCTCAGCAGGCATTGTTCCAAAGGGTATTTACCATTTAGTTTAGCAATTTCCATTCCGAAGACCTTTTGTGCACAGTAGAGGGACAGCTCTCGGCACAGAGGAAAAGCCGTGGTGGATGAGGCGTGTCTACCCTCCCCAGGAAACCCCTGATAGTCTTGAAACTTCCCCGTCAGACTATTATACAATCCAGGGCCGTTTCCAAGCAGGAAGTATGATGTTCCAAAGACAACTTGACCTCGCGATTGAAAATAGGACTGGGCAAGTAAGTGGGTGGGGGGTGGGCTGAGAAGGGAAGAGACTTCAGGCCTGGTGCTTAGTCAACAAGATGCACAGACCCAAGCATGTTCATTGTGTTAGGAACACACGGTAACATTTCTCTTATGACAAAAATCCTAATTATTTATTCCCCTTGGAGTCCTTGGGCACCCTGAGTTTCTAAACGTTCTGCTAGAAAGTCAACATAATTAGAGAAGCCATCGTTTAAACGCGAGCACCCTGTTTTGTTTCCAGCATGCTCACTGGGGTGGCTCCTCCGAAGGCTTGAGAATATCCAGCTTCCAGGGGCAAGCCTCGAGACTGGGGCCTTTTAAAAACTGCTCTTCAGCAGCAGCCCCGATGGTCCCCCAGACCTGTAAGCCCACAATTGCTCTATTGTTTACTTTGCAGTCAGAAAAGCCTTGGTCCCCATAATCCTAACAGCGGCCATGTCCCCTCAGCAGCAGGTCCCCATCTCTAGTTCCCAGAGGGACTTCAAATGCAGGCAACAGATTAGCATCTCCACGGCTTGCTGCAATCAATGGCAAACCTATCTGCAAGAGCCCTTTGAAAGCGTGGTCAAGGCTAAATGATTTGCTGTGAGACAATTGTGTTCTCGAGGTGGAGAGAAATTAGGGATAACTTCTGAGGACTGAATGCGCTGGCTGAGGGGGAAAACAACGCCGGGACCTCTTGGCCTCTCTCAGCGTTTTGTTCTGTTTCAAGGGATGGGGGAAGGGGACACCCAATTGTGTCCTGATGATCAGAACATTCCCTCCATGAGAGCACAAGAAAGACACATGCCACTACCAATTAATTGTCAGCGGGACAAGGTATTTACCCTTTCTGTCAGATTCTGTGGGAAGCGTGCCTTATTAGCATAGGAGGCTAAAGAAGTAATAAACCAGTGCACATTGCTTCCCCTCCCAGGAAAGGCAGAGCAAGAACTATGTATGGGTTTGGAAACGTAAATAAGGAGATAAATAATAAATAAACACTCCTTGTTCTTCCTGGTCTCTGCTTGAATCCCCAAATTAAAAATCACCTAATGAAATCCTATTTCCTCCCGGCCTCTCTGTTTTTACACTTACAGCAACCTTCATTTTAAATCAGTTCCATCACTGGCCTGCTTTGAGTGATCAGGGGCTGCTAATTCCCCGGTTAACCATCTCTGACTCTTCCCTCTGCACTGCACTTTGAGTCAGAGTGGCTGGCCTGGGAGCGAGAGAGTCTCTAGGGCTCATGTTGTGGCCCCATCAGAAGACACTTCTTGCTTGCTTTCAGCTGGTTCCTGGCATGTATCAGAGGGATCTGTGGTGAGCGGCAACTAGGGACTCACTTTTCATCCACTCAAGTTGTGGTTAGGCTTAGTGGCATTTCTTTCTTATCTCAGCCACTAGGAGTCAATCCCCTTGAAAATATATGATTCTCTCTCTCTCTCTCTCTCCTTTCTTTCCTTCCTTCTTTTCTTTCTTCCTTCCTTCTTTCTTTCCCCCTCCCTCCCCCCTCTCCCTTCCTTTCTTTTCTTCTTTCTAAAAGAGATGGCAGTACTCTTAGCGCCCCCTCTTCACCTTTAAGATACAAACACAGAATTATCATGTATGCTCTGTAGGTCATTTGGGGGCAAACAGGTAAGGGCCAGCTCCTGGTATTCTCTGCCTTCCAAGTTCATTTACATGCTTTTCTATTAAAGGTCTTAGGAGGGGCCGCTTTCCTGGAACTCAACGCCTGATGTACCTTTTCATTAAAGAATCAGGGATTAAATTAATAACACTGCCACTTTTTCATATTGAAAAGAACATAAGCCAAACTTACCATGGGAAGATTTAGAGTATAATGTTAGCATTTTGAAAACGAGCTAGGAAAATATTAAGTACCAGCATTGTTAAAATAAAAAGAACAGGAGCTGGTGAAGATGCTACTTGGTACATATCTTAAGCCAGCACTTAAACGGAGCTTAGCATTTCGTGAATCGGTTTGCAAAGCGGAAGAGAACAATTTAAGGTTGCCACCATCTTATATTGCCAAGTCAGGTTATTTTAAAGACAAGAGCTGAAGTACACCAGCAAGATGGAAGAAGAGAATCGTCCATCATTCCTGAAGTGATGAGGACATGTTCCCTGGAGTGGGTGGGGCCGAGGGGGGGAACCATCATCTCAGAATGCCAGAAAGCTTTGTCGGGAACGAGGAGTTGTGACTCCCAAGCCACTGGCCTCCGGGGAGGGAGGCTTCAGCAGCAGCAGCAGCAGCAGCTTCCTGAAACTCGCCAAGCCCCTTCCCACCTTAAGGCATTTGCACCTCAGTGTCTGACTGGAAATGTGTGTCCTGGGACCCTGAAGGAGCTCTACTCTAACCACAGTGCTGAAACCTCAGGCTCCCAGCCCTCCCTCCCCACATCCATCCCTCTCCACCCCTCCCATCCTTTTCTTTTCTTCTTCCCTTTCTCTTTTTCTCCCTTCCATTTGCCCATTGTTGACTGGTCTTCTGTAGCCCAGGCTAGCCTGGCTCTGCAGCAGAAGATGCCTTCAGACTTCTAACGCGCCAGCCTCTATATCCAAAGCACTAGAACTGCAGGTGTGCATCCTCCACACCCAGATTCCAAGAACTGGGGGTTGAACTCGGACCTCATACACGCTAAGCAAGCACTTGTCCAAACTGAGACACATTCCCAGCCGTCTTGTTTTATTTTTCTACAAGGGCTTGTTACCGCCCGGAGGTTTGTGGTCATTGGTTCATACTCTGCCTCTGTGTTCCAGTCTGAAGGCGGGAGGCCATGTGCGTTTTGTCTTCTTGTCAGCTTCTCTCTACTGCTACATTTACACGTGTGTGTAATTGCATAATCCTTTCTATTTCCTTTTATTGTTGCCAAGAAAATGATTCTGCAGAGCCCGCAGTGCTGGGTATACAAAAACCACTGTCAGCTTTTTCTTAATGTATTTATTTTATGTATATGAGTGTTTTGTCTGTATCTCTGCCTGTGTACCATGTGGGTCTAATGCCTGTGGAGGACAGAATAAAGTGTTCAGTTCTTCGGGACTGGAGTTACAGACTGTTAAGAGTTTGCAAACTAGTGCTGGTGGGCAATGAGTCCAGTCTTTTGAAAGAGCAGCCAGTGCTCTTGACTGCTGAACAGTAGCTCCTGCCCTGGAAACCACTGTTTTCTTTTATATAGATATCTGAAGTGAATATACATGTATATTATATATAATATGTATGTGTATTCTAAAACCACTGTTTTTGAGGAAGAAGCTGAAGAAACTGAGGGGGGCCTCAGTCGGTCAGCTCAAGATACAGCAGAGGGAAGTGGATACTTGAGTCTCCTCACTGGAGGTTTCCCCAAGCAGCAGGACCTGTTTTTCATAGAACATGCAACCAACTAACCGTTCGTTCGCAGAAATCAGGCTGATTAATGATTTAGGAGGTGGAACCATACCTAACACCAGGGTAGGCTGTTTTAAAAGGATGCGTCTTTTTCCTTCTTCCCAAAGTGACTGGATGACATAGGACAGGGCTGATGGGTCACACTGCTGTGACAGAAGATACCATGACAAGAGAACAAACTTAGATCCCCTCAATCAGGGTTTCTGTGGCACAGGGCCTCACACATAAGACTCAGCGATCCAGGGAAACCAAGTGTTACAATTGGGCGTGAGAGAATTGTCAGATGGGTAGAGCTGTGTGTCACACTCTTGAGGGGCAGGGACAGCCACTAACAAAACCATACACAAGTCCGTGGGAACCAGCAGTGCATAGAGAAGTGAGAAGGGACAAAAGAAAATGATCAGATGCTAGGACAGAGGGGGGGAAAGCCAGCAAGGCTGGGCCGGCGAGAGGCTTCTTCATCTCTCTGTGACACATTCCTTCCTCCCAGGTATGGGGCAGAACCTCGCTGTACAATCAGAGAACTAGGTCACGCAATTTCTCTTTGGCCACACGTATGGTGGCAGGGGAAGGTCACAGCACATTTCTAGTCCTCTGACCTGCCTTGAGGGGAAGAACCATTCTGGTTTCTGTGAATTGCTTCGGGGAAGGAGAACAGAATGGTCGCCCTCAGACAGGAGGGCAGCATAGGGCCATTGAGGGACTCTGAGCTCTTTTGAACACTGTTCTCTTTAAAGTACTCAGTGTGAAATGTCTACTCGCCGGGATATCCCCTTCCGAGCCCCAGTACTGTTCTCCTAACCTTGTGGCTTATTGACACCTCAGAAATTCTCTTTGCAGTTTATCCTAAAGCAGAAAATGTTTACTGACACACAGAGCTCAAGTTTCTCTGGGATAGAAAAAGATGACAGTAGATGCCAGGTGAAGCACAATGAGCTACTGTTTCTCACGATGATTCACTGAGAAACGACCCAACATAGAAGATAGGCTTATAGACCAGCCTGTCTACCAACCGCAGTGGGTCACCACAGAAAATACTGCTTTGAATATGCTTTATGGAGAATTCAAAAACAGCTATGTTGAAAGTATTTCTAATTCTGGAGCTCTATGGGGTGACTCAGATTCGTTTTATTTTTTAAAAAATTTTTCCTTGAAAAACCTCTCTCTCTCTCTCTCTCTCTCTGTGTGTGTGTGTGTGTGTGTGTGTGTGTGTGTGTGTGTGTGTGTGTGTGTGTGTGTGTGCTGGGCATGTGCAGCGGTGTACATGTAGAAATGTAAGGACAACTTGTGGGGGACGAGTTTTCTTTTCTACCCTATGCCATTCAGGTTTTGAAGTCCAGCTCTCAGGCTTGGTAGCAAGTGTCTCCACAGGCTCACCCATTTCTCTGGCCCCTTTTTGTTCTTTTGAGACAGGGTTTCATACCTGGAATATACTACGCATCCAAAAGTGACTTTGGACTCCTCATCTTCTTGTCTTTGCCTCTTGAGCGCCAGGACTGTGGGTGTGTACATAGTCTGTTGTGTGATTGTGGGAATTTAATCCAGGTCTGTCCACATGGGAGGACAGCAGGTACGAGCTGAGCTATAAACCAAAGCCCTTACCAGGAAACTGGGAACATGTCTAGTTTTCACCTGTGGGACATATGGGCTAACATGGAGATATTTTTGGAAAATATCTACAAGTGGTACTTGTAGCTATCAGGGTTCAGGGCCTGGTATCCCCAAATCTGGCATGCTGGCATATCAACTGGCCATGAATACTGAATAATCCCTTTGCCACTGCGCTCCACCCACCCCTGCTGCTGGGCTATTTATTGTAAGCTGAAGAAAATAGAGAGCTGAGTAGAAGCAAAAAAGGTTCTCTCCCGTTCTCCTCTGACACATGGCAGATAGGAATCCTCTGACCTACCTCTCCCAAATGGAAGTCCCAAGGCCCCCATGTCCCAAGTCGCCTTTCTTATACCTGAGGGCAAGAAGAATCTGAAGCTGTAGACTAGCTTGTCATGGTCAGGTCATATCTCCTGTTGGTCAGCCGCACATTTCCACATGATGATCCTCTAGGTTTTGGAAGATTGTCCATGAAAACACAGTGGCCTCTTGTTTTTCAGTCTTCATTGTGAGGGATCAAACCAGTAGAGGTAAATCATGTTTTCTCCTGCTCATCTTTTACTAGAGGGTGGTCAGTCATGAACCTTGGGCTGGAGGTTCTGGGACCAGCAGAAGGTATCCAAGCCCTGGGACTTGCTCTGGAGACTGTAGAAATGCCCCGCACAGATTAGAAAAGCCACCTGAAGGGCAATGACCTTTTTAAAATGTTCAGGAGGTCCCAGTGATTTGCCTGCAGTGTTGAAGATGCAGTTTCTCTGGTCTCTTGCTTCTCAAATCGGAATGAGCAGTAGCAAAGCTTTGGCATGTTCCTTGTTTTCTTGTTACTCTGTTTCTTGTTATGGGATGTCAGGTGTGAAACTTGTGCTAAGGGAAAGAAAATTGCCCCAGTATGTACATATCAAGCTTAGCACAGATTTTTCTCTTGTAAACTAGGACCAATATCTCCTTTCCTGCCCATTTATGATGCTTAGCAAAGGTTGAAATGAACTGGGGAGGGGACCAGATCCAGAGGGATAGGAAAATGAAGAACATGGGACTCCAGTGTGTAAACACACACATATGCATATAAACTGGTGTTTGTCTCAGTCTGTATATGTGATGTCTCTCTCTCTCTCTCTCTCTCTCTCTCTCTCTCTCTCTCTCTCTCTGTGTGTGTGTGTGTCTCCCCTCCTTTGCTCTCCCCTTTCTCACCGCTCTCTTCTTTCTCTCATTCTTTTATACTTCATAATAGAACATAGAACATAGATAGGGGATACATAGATTCTGACAACTGGATTTCCAGAATCAGAGAATTAGCTGTTTGGACTGGCATTGTCTTAGGTTGACTGTGTACTCACTTGAAGGCTGGCCCATAGTGAATCCTCCAGCAATATTAGTTATTTATTAATAATAATATTAGTGTTCATACTGATTGTTCCCTTTAAGGTACCAAACACGAGCTAGCAAGACAGGATAGAGAGAAGGCACTTGCCCTGCAGGCATCATGGTCTAAGTTTGATTCTGGGAATCCATGGTAGAAGGAGAGAACGGATGCCCAATATTTGTCATCTGGCTTTCACACACGCATGATTTAAACACACACACACACACACACACACACACACACACACACACACACTGAGAGGGAGAATAAATGAATGAATGAATTAGTAAATAAATTAACAAAGGAAGCATTTGTGGCTGGATACCCTCGGTGGCAGTGAGTTTGCCTAGGGTGTGAGACTCTATGATTTTCATCTCCACCACTACAACAAATAAACAAACAAGAATGCCCACATCCAAAAAGCTAATTCTAGCATCTCTGAACCATTGCTACACTGTGACACTGAACATTTGGTAACAGGTGAACATAAGATCATTGGGCTGACTTTTATGGTGGTGGATAAAGAATAAAATAGTAAAGAACTTAAGGAAAAATCAGGAGACTTAGATTTTTCAACCATTATCCACTCAAAGGCAAATCTCTCTTATTTTAGTATCTCTAATCAAGAAGATTAAAATCAGAGGCAAAGCTCAATGCTTTTGATATTTGGAATAAAAATGTACATTTACATTTAGAACTACTGGAACACAATGATAGATGTAGTTATTTGAGGTAAAAGTGGATTGTGGACAGAGCGGCCAGTGAAAATGCTTCTCAAGTATGCACCAAGGACAAAAACCTCCAGGCACTAAGAAGTCTCAATTGGCTTTTGAGCCACACTGTGGTTTATTGTACTTTACATCAGCTCTAAGAAGACACTCCACGCTGCTGTGTCTATTGGAAAATCATTACAGTGCAATTAAAAGCAATGTTGTTTCACAGATGCACGTGAGCCCCCAGCCTCTGTGTCTCACGCCTGGCCACTTCCTTGAGCCTCTAGTGACTATGTGCTCTCGAGACGGTCGAGAGACCCAGCTGTCGAGAAAACACCCAACAGATGGCAGTTGCTCAGATGTCTCACCCTTCCTGGGAGCCTCTGACACCGGAGCTGGGGACCTCCATCAGTGCTGGTGTGCAAATGACTCCTTTCAAGTAACAGTGGACTGGAATGCTCAGTGACAACGTTAATCTCCCTCCAGAAGTGAAGGAAATTAAATTGCCCTTATGAAATGAAATGTACAACACAATGCTTATATAGTCCCTTTGAAAACTTTTACATTCCTATAGATAAGAGTGTCAGAATGAGAGGGAGGTGACTCAGCAGACAATATACCCTTTCTCTTTAGGATGAGAGCAAAGCTACACGGGTCCTCTTTCTCATTGTGTGAAGCTCTATAAAGATCCGTTTTATATTTCCTTTACAAAAAAAAAAATAGCAATTTAACCTTGGCCTTGGTAATGACGTGACTTGTTGAATGACATGGTCTGTAATGAAATTACCCTAAGTGGTTTGAGAATTAATTAAGTGGTTTCATTTTACATTGTAGCTGGCGTTTTAGCACAAAACACTTAAGCCTCCCTCTTCATTACTGTCCCTGTACATATATGTGTGTGACAGTACGTGAAGAGGAGACCTCCAGATGGGGATTGCAAACAGTGCGATCACTGTGGGACCGGGCATCCTTACTCATGACTCAGAATGTGAGGTGTAGAGAGTTTCTGACTCATGTTCTTTCCTGTCAGTCACACAAAGGATTCAGGTGCTGGAGCCTTAGTTCTGTCTAGAGAACATTCCGGTCTGTCTGGGTATGTAATTCAATGACAGGACAATCTTGAATAATAGGTATAGGCCACCCTATGTCCTGCAAAAATGACCTGCATGCACCTGCCTGCTATCAGAACCCCTTTCCAAGGTCTCTGAGTGGTTCTGGCTTTCTTTACTTTGGCCCAGGCATAAGTGTCAAATCTTCCAAGCAGGGTACACAAGGGCTACTATGTCCTTAAGGCTAAGTTTAATTTTGTTAAAATTGTTGTCTTTCCTTTCTGATGTTATCAAAATTATGTCCTGAGATATATATTTATTCTAAATCATGACCTAAGATTTATATTTATTCTAAAAGTCTGACATTTGTGTTTGTCTAGTTATGTCTGAGAAGAAAAATAAAACCCTGCTGTATGTGCTTTCTGTTAATATAATTGCATCTTGGTTTTACTTGTTCCTGCACCAAAACACAGGAAGGGCAAGCTGGAAAAAAAACTCAGGCCTCCCTAGTAAACAAACCAGAGAGCCGAGGCAGACACAGCCTGCTGTACATGACATAGTATCTATTTGCAATGCACTGTATATGTCTGAGACAAATGGATACCACTAATTCTAAGTGCTTGCTACATGTCAAGCATTGTGCGAAGTCCTCTACAGACATCATTAGATAATATTTTACCCAAGTGTGAGACATGGCTTAACATCCACCAGCCAGTACACTTACAACGCTGTCAAGGTTGATAATGCGCCCAAGTGTGAGACGTGGCTTAGCACCCACCAGCCAGTGCACTTACAACGCTGTCAAGGTTGATAATGCGCCCAAGCTAACTAGGTCGTTTCCAGACTCCTGCATTTTTTTTTTCAGAAGAATTAAGTAATTTCTTCCCTATAAGATTCACTATTACTTTTCTTGTTGTTGCTTGTTTTCCATACAGGATTTCTCTGTGTAAAGCTCTGGCTGTCCCAGAACTATGTAGACCAGGCTGGCATCAGACTCAGAGATCTGCTGCCTCTGCCTTCTAAGGGCTGGGATTAAAGGCTTGAGCTGCCACCTGCTAATATTGCTCTTTGTATGTATATGTTTGTAGAGTTCATGCTATTAATGAATGCATGGGGTAATTTAAAAAATTGAAAATATGCATTTGTTTGTATAATGAAAGAGATCTTTATATCTTAAAATACTAAAATTTCTATAAAAATCTAGACAACAAATATATGCTCTCCTTTTTGTTTGTTTTTTGTAGATATAGGACACTTTATGAATATGCAAGTTACCTTTGACAGGGTCTATGGTCACCTTCTCGGCATTGTTCCAGTTCTAGAATATGCGCTGCTGCAGTGAAAATATGTATGTCCTTTTGAAGGGTTCAAAAATACCTGTAGGAAGTAGACTGCTATTTGAAAACATAATACTGTAACTTGTAAAAAAAATAATTTGATGATTTTCTTTCCTGGAAATTAAGTGAAAATTCTTCTCACTTACTGAATGAAATTAATGTGTACTAACTGTACTAAGAAGAGTTTTAGATCCTCCTCCAACAGCCCAAAAGTCGTAATACATTCCAGGCCGAGACTGTACAGGCTCAGGAATGACATCACAGGGCACTCTTTCAAAGGCAATCAGTACATCAAAGTCTATGCAGTTCCGAGGCTGAAGAGGGGACAAGATAGAAACTAAAAAGAGTGAATTATAATGATTACCCCCTCTCTGTGTGTATATGTATGTGGTGTGTGTTTGCTTGTGTGTGTATATGTGTGTGGTATGTATTTGTTTGTGTGTGTGGTATATTTGCACTTGTGTGTGTATATGTGAAATGTGTATGTATGTGTTTATGTCATGTGCATGTATATATAGTGAATGTGTGTATATGATATGTGTATGCATATGGTATGCATGCGTGTGTTTGGGTGTGTATATGCATGTGTATGTTTGTGTGTGTGTACATGTTGTGTGCGTATGTGGTGTGTATATGTGTGTGTGCGGTATGATGTATGTATATGTGATGCGTGTGTGTGTGTGTGTGTGTGTGTGTGTGTGTGTGTGTGTGGTCTGGTGTATGTGTGCACATGCGCTGGGAATCATACATGAGCGGCTATCCATCTAACAGTGGAGCTATGCACCAGCCTCTGCACACTTCCTGCAGCTCTATGATTTAAGTGGAATGAAAACACATGGCTGGAATGTTCTGTGGTCACCTCTGTGTCTTGCCATGATGCTGGTTCAGGACAATGCTGACACTTATGTGGACATGGGACCTTCAGTGGGTCTACACAGCACAGAAGCACACGCAGCTGAGATGAAGTAAAGAAAACAGAGCCAGTTTGGGGTCAGGCAGTGTAAACCTATGCCCAGCAGAGTTTGGGGTCAGGCAGTGTAGACCCATGCCCAGCAGAGTTTGGGGTCAGGCAGTGTAGACCCATGCCCAGCAGAGAAGGTCACTGTAAAGCCGCACCAGTGTGCCACCATTGCACTGCCTAGTTGAAGCAGGTGGCAGAGATTTACTTTGTGTAAGAATCCTGAAAGTGGTATTAGGTGCCATGACTATATAGCCTCGTTTCTGAAGACGTATGAACCTCATCTGCAGTTAATGTATTCACATCTGCCTAAGAGGTGGCTCAATCATAAAAGGAAGTGGTGCAGAATGGAGGCTTTGTGATGTCTGTGGTATTAGGTGGACAGATTTTAATTTTTTTTCCTTTTCCTGAAGGATAAACACATAACGGGAGAAAAATGAGGCTTTGAAGGGATTACATGTCCCCAAGTATTTTGTGGCCATGTTAGATGCAAGGCTGTGTTTTTGGGCTTTACTTGAGAGGAGCATTTTGCTCACAGTTACTCACCAACTACAAACCCAAGAAGCCACTCTCTGAGGTTTCCCTGTGTGGTTTTCCTGTTGGTCACTCTGTCCTTTTGGGCTAACTGCATGTAAAAGCCATGCTTTTTGCATGTAAAGGCAAAAGTCCTTGCATGTAAGAGGAAAATGTATACCCTGTGCTTTTACCTGGCTGATATTTAATGATTTACCATTTAATGTAGTTCGTCTTCCATAGCCCAGAGTTCAAACAGAAGCAACTGCTATTAGGCATGCAATAATATTGAACTTCCTACCCATGACCTCTGAGAGTGTCTTCCTTAGCTTTAGCTACTGAACCCATCTGGCCTTTCCCCTATGCTGGCAACAGACAGAGAGGCGCTGTTCACTTCCCATCAATGCAATCTGGGACAGAATGTATAATTATGCTAGCAGAAGATCAAAATTCCTGTGTTAGCAGCGATCTGCAGCTCTGGAGGACAAAACAATACACTTTAGCTCATTATCAAAAGGACAGTGAGAATTTCAGGAAACACGGAAAATGCCCGCTGAGCTGAAATCGATTCAAAGGGTAGAGGTGTCCCTGGCTGTAATCTGCAGGGAAACTTATTCTCTTATAACTTCTATTTGCTTTCTTTAGTGTGGGAAGTTTAGGTGCTTGAAAAGCTTCCCTTCTCATAGCTTTGGAAGGTATCTTGACAGACAAAGAACTAGAGGGATGAAGAAATTATCTAAGAAAGTAGATTTTCAAAAGCCTAAAGCAGGGCTGGATTCATAGTATGTTTTTATAACATACAAAAGCAGTGGGCTCAGTCCCCTAGGACCGCAAAAATCTGGTATGTGGTATATATTCGTATAATCCCAGCACTCAGGAAACAGATAGAAGGATTAAATGTTTAAGGTCACCCTGGGCTACATGGCCCCTTTGAAGCCAACTTGGGTCACATGAGATCCTGCTTAAAAAAATTGACATCATCATTATAATATACATAAGCATGTACACACACGTGTGTGCGCTCGTGAACACACACACACACACATACACTCACAAACACAGAGACACCAAAACTCAAGTATAAGATATGTAAAGCTATTGAAGACTTTCAGAAGGAGAAATATGATATTTATGTTAACAAATAAATACATTTACTATATCTTAATTTATTAGAATTATTGTGAAGTAGTTAAAAATTGAGTACAGACTATACCTCTTCATTAATACAAAATTTTGTTAACATTATAATACCTATAAGTTAGGATTTATAGGAATAGAAAAGTAATTATGAATTCTCACTGTAATGACAAGTCTTCCAGACAACAACTGTTACTGAGTTACCCGGTCTCTAATTTCTTGCTGTGCACCAAAAGCAGGTTTTTTTTTTTCTAACCATAGATTTCTAAAAGCCGCAAGAGACTGTTTTACTACTTGTTCTCGTGGATGATGTACTTGAAAGGTGTCTAGCTTAAGATTAGATGTCCTTCTCTCTGGTGCGGCATTTTCATTCTTAAAACTAGGGCCAGACATTTCCTCCAATGTTTTTTTTTTGTTTGTTTGTTTATTATTATATTTTAAAAATTAACTTTGCTCATAGTTTTAAAAAATTGTATTTACTTCTATGTATATTAGAAAATACCTAACACAATAACACTATTTTATTTATCTATTTTTGGTATGGGATTTGAACAGAGGGCCCTATGCAGGTATCTCTCAGAAGCACAACTACAGTGTTCTCTGTGTTTTCCTTTTTTTTTTTAAAAAAAAAAAAAGATTTATTAATTTTATGTATATGAGTACACTGTAGCTGTACTGATAGTTGTGAGCCATCATGTGCTTGCTAGGAATGAAGGTTGCTCACTTCGGCCTAAAAAGTTTATGTATTATATCTAAGTACATTGTAGCTGTCTTCAGACACACCAGAAGAGGGCATCGGATCTCATTACGGATGGTTGTGAGCCACCATGCGAGTTGGGATTTGAACTCGGGACCTTCGGAAGAGCGGTCAGTGCTCTTAACTGCTGAGCCGTCTCTCCAGCCCTATCTGTGCTTTCCTGCTGAGACAGAATTTCAGCAAGTTGTCCAGTCTGGCCTTGAACTCACGTTGGAGCCACAGGAGGCCTTGAATTTGTAAGTCTGTGGTCCTCAGCTTCTAAGGCCTTTGTTGTCAGATCAGCTCTAAAGATATCAATGTATTTTCTAAAGTTTAAAATTTGGCAAGGATGCAGATTATGCCTACAGTGTTTGTTTAGCTAGAGTGTGTGAAAAGATAAATCCTTCTCTATGAGATGACCGAGTGAAGCAGAGTCCCAAGTGTTCATGGGCTAGGCTTTGTTCCACACATCTATATTCTCAGTACATAGGAGGTGGAGACAGGAAGCCTGGGAGTTCTAGGTCATCCATACCTATGTAATGAGCTCCAGGCCAGCCTGGGCTACATGAGAACCTGTCTCAGGAAATCAAGGCAAAGTGAAGCCAAATAGTATAACATGTTCCAACTTAACACCTAACTGCATCTGGGCAACTGGCAGGAAGCCCTGAGTTCCATTTTTAAGTCCAGTTTTCCTGCTGCCTGGCCACAGGGCAGGCCATGTGTACCGGGACTCTTAGCTTCATCTCTACTTGAGAAGAAGCCTTCTAAACGTTTGTTTATTTATAGCAACTAGCAGATTTCATGTGGGCAAATGAATGTGTTGGAATGGAGAACTGAGCCAGAGTGATCATGATTCTATTAAAAAAGCCACTATCAAAGCGCACATTCCACTTTAACGCACATCTGTCCATGTGAGGTGCTGCAAATTGAAGATCAAGCGTTCATGCATCAGGCTCAACAACTTAGAAAATTTGATCTGGGAATCTTCCCCGCTCTCCTTCCTTAAGTCCAAACACTGACAGGTATGTTATATGATTTTTATTCTCCTGTTTGCTCAGTTCCAAGATTTATAGGAGCTCTAATTTGAAGCATGGCAGAAATGTCCCCGTGCAGACAGCAGGGGTTTTCCCCACAAAATTTTATTATAATTGTTTCCAGGCCCAAGGGCAAATTATTATAGGGAAGCATATATTTAAAAATAATGCTTGCATTCTTTTTCTTTTAAAACTTTGAACGTGAATTCTGTTGCCTTGGTTTAGTTTTGAGAGGACAGACGTGCTGGTTGGCTTTCTTCTGAGCAGCTTCAGCACGTGTATTTGGTAGTTGTTATTAGAGACCATGTTTTCACAAAGAGCCAGAAACAAATCCAGTCTCTCCTTAGCTACACCACTGGCTGAGTGTGGTAGAGCACTCAAACAAAGTGAACGTTTCACAATTCCCTCTCACAGGACCCTCTCAAGGTATGCATCTGTTAGAAGGTAGAAAATGAAAATCAAAGTACCAAGGGCATTGTCCCGGGAAGGAGCTGTATGAATGGTTGTTCCTCATGGGAAGTGGTGGGGGTTGACAGCAACTGAACCTTTCCTTCCATTGTGATTCAAGGACTAGTGACTTTTTAAATAGCCCATCACAAGACAGCAATCTTAAAGGTAAAAAAGACTGAAAACATCTATAAAATTTTTGGAAGAAATGACCTGGTTACACTGGAGACAAGGAGATCATGGGTGAATTGCCAAGGGATGCTTCTCTGAGGAATACTGAGTCTAATCCATCGCAAGCCAAGGCAGGATTTTTTCCCTAACTGATGACATGCTAAGGCAGGAGGTTGCCACATCCCTCCTTGTCTGTCATGATAGTTGTGGCTAACAGTGTGTACAGGAAAGACAGGCTAGCAAAAGAATGGCTTAATGTCTCCTTCCCCTCCTTTTCCTCTTTATACCCTTCCTCTTCCCCCTTCCCTTCTCCCTCTCCCTTTTCTTCCCTCCCTCTTTCCTTTCCCTTTTCTCTCTCTCCTTCCTCTCTCCTTTCTCTTTGGTGGTAGGGCCTTCCTGTGTTGCTCTAGCAGGCTTTATACTGGCTACATAGCCCAGTCTAGCCTTCCACTCTTAGTGACTGTCTTGGTACAGCCTCCTGAGTGCTGGGATTACAGATATGAGCCACCATGTCCTGCCACAAAAATGTAGTTTATTGGTTTCGTATGGCACAGAAGCTTTCAGAGTCAAGGAACCAACAACCGACAAGGCTGTATTTTGTGCTTAAGTTCAAGGAAGAACTAGGCCTTCTACAGAGCTGTGATTAGCCAAAAGCTATGCTATCTAATGCAATCGACTGAAATGGGATCCCTCGCAAGGCCTGTTTTTCTGGATTCTTCTTAGGCATTGTGAGGTTCTGAAATCAGAGTCTTAAGTCTTACTGTTGGCAAGATGGAGGCTGGGGTGGGGGTGGGTGCTGGGGTGGGGTGGGGAGTGTCCACAGTGTCTTTGGAGTCTAGTTGCTAGAACTGGCCTTGGGGAAGAGGAACACTGACTAGGTCAGAGAGGGTCTATGTCCGAGGGGCTTCCAAAGCCCCAGGAGCAGGACCCCAGCACAGCACAGCATCACAGCTCTTCTGGTATCTTTTCCACAGTCCCGGAAGCAAGTGCCACCAACACCAAAGTCTCATGTTGAGGGCTAATCCAGTCAACAAGCTCACACTGCTGCTGAGGAAAGGAAAGAGGTTTCCCTTGAGAAGTTACAAAATAACAAAAGCAAAAAAAAAAAAAAAAAAAAAAAAAAAAAAAAAAGAAACAAACCAAACCAAAACCAACCGATGAAACAAATAAACTAACAACAACAAAAACAACAAAACAAAAAAAAGGAAATCTGATGGTGCATTGGCAGCAAACATGGGGACTTTGAGTACTATCCAATAAAGAGTCATGTTAATGAGTCTAGGAATTATCAATGGAATGATTTGCTAATTTAGAAGACGATAGGCTTTCTTCTAGTCCCGGGTCTCGTTTTTCTGAGTGCTGTGCTTATCGGTGTATATCACCACACCTGGCCTAAAATACAGTCTAGAAATGTAAGGTTTTTTTAAAAAAATTGTGTTTAGTAACCCTCAGTTATTTTTATTCTTTTTAAAAAGGGATTGCTACAAGCCACCCTACTCACAGATCACCATCAGCTTGGTTGCATTTATAAAGTGTAGTTTAGAAACGTGTGAATTGTGCTTTACAGGGAAAGAATCATGTGGTTAAGGAAGATGTTTGCTGTTCCTAGAAGTACAGCTTGGCACAGAAAGAAGAGCTCCTTAACTCTTAAGGCTTTGACTTTCAGCAGCTTCCAGGACAACTTGCCTGAGTTACCTGAGAAACTTGGAAATGAGCTCACGCCCGGGATGCAGGCCAGAGGTACCGAGCCTGTTCCAGTGCCTTGCATTCAGAACCAGTTTTACCACACACACTTGCAGATGCTGTGTAAGTGAGGACAACTGTCAAGGCTCCCTTTCAGGAACTCTTTAACCTACATATTAATTTAGGAGCCCCGCCCTGCGATAGTAAAGCAGCAGGGTAGCTCCCTGAGAGTGTGGAGGGAAGAAGGGGGTGGGGGGGGATGGCGTCCCTGAGAGTGTGGAGGGAAGAACGGGGATGGCCTCCCTGTGGTGCTCCTGCAGCTTGTGAATTATTCTGTACGAGTCACGCACTAAACCAAGGTAATGCTACATCGATGACTAAGTTCATTTGTCTTGGCTACAAGGCTATGAGGAATACTATTTGGATGCAAACTGCACTGTTTCCTCACCAGAGGGCCATCATTAGCCAGCCACAACTAGGAACAGGCAAGGGAAATTGACTATTTCATGTATGTCATATATTCAATAATATTTATATCACGGGAAGATAAATAGATACTTTTAAGCTAGGTACAGGAGACAGAAAGGGGCAAACCTTAGTAAACTCTTTAAAGAGGGGGCAGAGATGTTGGATTTGCCAACCATTAAATCATTTTCTCTTTTCCTTTTAGTTTTAACCAGAATGTTGTTCAGTGTGAGCTCCACGCAGTGTTTATCTTTAGGGACAAACTTAATATCCTTGAAAGTTCAGAATATGTAAGTAAAATCACTTCTGTTTTAGCAAAGAGGAAAAGCAAGCTGCTGATGTTCACATTTATTCATTCATTTCACCAGTCAGCGAATAGTTACTAATGATGTACTCTTTGCATAGCTAAATAAGATAAGATCTCTTGGAAAAGCTCATTGCTTAACATCCTGAGAGGAGGGGATGAGAGACATGCCAAAGGGCTAGAGAACAGGAGTCTAGACTGATCAGGAACTCACTCCACTTTTGAGAACCCTTGCTTGAGTCTCAGTGAAGGCAACATCGTTAAACAGCTAACTGGGGTCCTGGAAGGCCATGGCCTGTTTCAGTGTTGCAGCGGGACAGACGGCAGTCTCGGCAGGACGGCCTTCTCCGCAGACATTGCATGAAGGCAGAAGAATCACTTCTGATTTTTATCACAGATGGTTTCCCACTCAGTTCCTGAGATTCTGATTTGGGTCACATACTCTGGAAGTATTTGTGAGCAAAGTCATTAGCATCTCCATCTAATCCCCTCTTTGTTGAACCAAGCTGTCACAGGCTTAATAAACAAGCAGTAAGTGTTTACAGACCACCCTTATGATCGGATCTGCTCCTTTCCGTTTCTTCTTATGGTATTTTGTGGGGGTGTGGGGGAGGGGCTGGGTCATCTCTTCCTCACCATTGTTAAGCAGGGTGTGTCGACATCCTGTTTCTTTATGTAATTCTCTTTTCGGGATCTGTGATAGTTTTGCCTACTAAAATGACTACCCTCTAACTACTGAGGCTATTGGTGCAGGATTTTAACAAAGTGATTGCTATATACAAAAAAGGGCGCTGGTGACTCTCAATTGGGAAAGTGATGAGTTGAGGGTATTTTGTAGTAGTTGAAATCAGCGAGTCATTACAGACTCTTCTGTGATACTACTAATTTCTTTGTAATACCCTTCTAATTGAAGCATATAAGTAGAGACAAATGTGAGTTGGACTCTATACCTTTCTGGTTAAAACGGTTTAAATTTTCCCGCTTCTAGTACAGTTGAACAAAGCAGAGAGCTGTAGTCTTCGGTGCTTGGCCGAGTAGCTTCTGGGTTTCCTCCTTTATGAGATGTTTGCTTTTAGTTGGAAATGTGTAGTCTAGAAGAAATCACAGGGTAGCAGGTGCCCTGTGATTAGCTATATGGGAAGCGAAGATGATCCAACTTCCTTCTAGACCCTATGAGTCAAATCCTTTTGAAACAATGGGGAGCACATGTCACGTAATTTTCAAGTCTTGTATACAAATGACTCTGCTCGAGATCTTAAAGACAGGACCTGTTTCCTAGAGCCTTTCCATCACACAGCAAATCTGGAGTCTGCGATTAGACTCAAGAGCTACTTTAACAGTGCCAGAGACATGAGGGAACTTCCACGGCATTTCCTCCAAGCAAGATAATACTCTCCTAGGAGCAGCCTCAGCGCTTGGTCACCCTGACTCAGTGGGAAGAGCGCCACCTATTGACCGTGGCCGCAGAGCGCCGGCACCTGGCTACCCTGCCCTCTTACCCCACCCCACCCCCTTTCCCCAGAGAGCTGAGGATAAAAACCTTCTGAGGTGGTCTGAAGTTCACCTAAGTGTTTTCATATCACGCTTTATAATTTGAGGCAAACACATGAATTTAAATCAGTTTTTGAAACAACCAAGCCTCTCTTCTCATTTACTAGAATGGGGGGAAAAATCAGTTTTATTACCTTAAAGATGCCAAACAGTGCCGTTTTATTACTGTGGGAAGCTGGAAGTCATTTCCGAACTCTTTTGGCAAGGGTGCTATGTAGAGCGTCCAATTGAGCCCTTTAAGTGTCTTCTGAGAACCACCACACAGACAGTGATTTACTGTCGTCAGGAGCTAAAGGGGCCTTTCTCTCCTGAGCCTGGAGAAAGAAAGGTGAAGGGTGTCCCCCGGCATCCCAATGAGACTTGCAAGACCGGAGACGACTCAGAGCAGGAGGCAGAGACGCTCTGAGGACACACTTTTCCAACATATAATTCTTATTTTGGCACAAAGAACTTTTGTTGAAAGTTCTTCAAAGTTGTAGCAATTTGTGTGTCTATTGATAAATGGGTCTTCCGGCCGGAGTCACATACATCTTACAGTTGGTAGTGAGTGATACAGCTGGTGTACCCCTCTCTCCCTTATATCAGAGCCCAAACAGAGCTTAGCACACTTCAGGGCAATACAAGGTTGTAGATAAAAATACAGAAATAGAAGCAGGCATAATGGTACACACACACCTGTGATCACAGCAACGAGAGACAGAGGAATAGGAGTTCAAAGCCAGGCTCTACTACTCAGTGAGTTCTGGGTCAACCTGGGCTTCTTGTGAGCTTGTCTCTAGACACACCTGAACATATATACATTTATACATATACACCTGTATACACATGTATCTGTATGTATCTGTATGTATACACATATGACCTTCAAACAACCAAAACATAAAAATAGCATATATACATATAAGTATGGTTATAGATAATATGTACATACATATTTTATATAGAGAGATACATATTTTACATATATATGTAAAATACACACATATTGTGAAGGTACCAAAGTTGCACCAACATATTGAATGGACTGAACACAACTGAACAAGAGTCAGAAAGATTTTTGCATATTTCCTAATTTGCAAGCAGAAGATGGAGAGACTCCAGCCAGCCTGTTATTGTTCACTAGTAACAAACAGGAATTTTAATTTCTGTGCTCTCGGATGACACAGATCTCTAGTGGCTGATTTCATGTAATTTCAAAGACACTCTATCATTGGTGTTGATTACAACATGTTCACACACTTGTCTTTTCTGCCCTTTGTGTTATTTTGAGTGTATGTGTGTGTATGTAGGGGGGTGGTTGGCTGGCCTGCCCATATGTTGCCCATAGTTATAAGCACTAGATTTCAGGAGTAAAAACACAAAGACAAACAGGATATTTACCCAGAGGACATATTATACTGTGTGTAACTAGCCTAGTGTTTGGTACATAGTGGGCTCTGTTTAAATATCTAAAAAAAAATATTTCAAATAATATTAAGTTATGCAATCATGAAAATACTTGTTCTGTCACATAAAGATGGGAAGCTGTCTGCTAATGTAAGAGTTTGATAAATTTCCTTTTTCTTTGACAAAACTCAGAACCACTGATTTCAAGGCGAAAGGCCAGTGTTCCCTCAGTATTTTTCTGCTTTGATGATCACTGTCAAAAGCAACTCTCTAGGAAGAATGCTGTCTCTTTCCCGTAGTAAACAGCTCAGAATCTTTCAAGGGCAATGCCTCTCCAATAATGGCATGCTTTTCTCTTTTTGTTTATCTTGATTAAATAAGTAACCATCAATTAATTGTTGTAGCATCGTGGAACAAACCTCTGGCCTTGGGCATGCGAGGCAAGAGAGTACCTACTGCTGAGTTACATTCCTAGCCCTTAGCAGAATACTGCATTCATAAGCCGTAAAATAGAGCTATCTGCAATGGCAGCCTGTAGTTTTCACATATGTTTCTGTAGGTGATATCATTTTCTTGCAAAGACGCGGTTATTAATGAGGAAATCATTCTATTTCATTTATTTTTGTTCTGCAGGCAGGTTCTGTCACTAGGAGAAGGCATAAATTACTGGAAATTGTACGCACTCTGCTTTTTAGCACTTAGATGATAAAGCTATCCTAAAGTCGATCCTGCACCCAGCAGGTTTAGTGCTTTAACTGTGGCTTTGGGTAAAGGTAACAGAGGCCAGGTTCTGCAGGAGAATCTTTCAGATCAGTGGCCGAGAGATAAGGAGGACTCCATCCAGAGCCATTGACGCTGGCCATACTGTTCTCTGCAATGGTGACTGGGGAGCCCGAAGCCTCCTGTTTTGAAGGGAATAAGTGAGCTGAAAGGCTCTGATGCTGATGGGAAGGAAAAAAAGCTTCCCAAGAGCAAACATAACCACCACATTTCTGAATCAGCGCCAACGGCTATTCCAAAGGAAAAACAAAAAGCAGAATTATGTTTTATGATGGATCAAGAGTGTTTCTCTTTATAAAAACCTGCAGCGTCACCATTTCATTTACTTTGTTTATACCTGCCACTACCCATCTACTGTTGGATCACCTATCTAACTCAACCACGTATTTGTGTCATGTTATTCTTTTGTCAATTCATAAAGCTAACCTATTTGGGTTACTTACCCAGAGTTCATGTACTTTATGACTCATTCATACACTATTAGCTAATGGCAGGAAGACATGGAGGTGGGAGTCTCTCCTTTCTCAAGTTGCTTGAGAGGGTCCCATGAGACTGAGAAATGGAAGATGGTCGGCACAGTAGTGGAGACAGGAGGTGATAACTGCTCATTAAACATTGAGAGGCTTGGAAGTCAGATCCCTGGTTCTGGGAGGTCTGTCACAAGAGTTCAAGTGTCAGAGGGTAAATGATAAGGGTGGAGGGATGGTGATGGGGACAGGTCATTCAAGGCACAAGGTCTCGTGCCTGTAAAACATGTCATCGTTTATGTCTGGTCATAAAGTGACAATGTAAAGGAAGCAACTCCTTGTCATCCAATGTGACGCGGAGAAAATAGAATAGTTAAGTTAGTTAAGTTCTCTACCTCTGGAGGCAGGCTCTCAGGGTGAGAATTTTGACTCTTGTTGATAACTTGGGGGAAGTTGATTATCTACCTCTGCTTTGGTTTCCTTTCTAGCAAAGTTAAAAATAGCTGTCCATCTCAGGGTGAAGACTAAATGAATTTAAACATGAGAAACTCGAATGTACGTGGCTTAGAAGAATATCATGACATACATGGGATATTTAATCTCAAACCGAGTGAGAGGAACAGGAAGTTAGTAAATCCAGTTCTGGTGCATTGGTGAGTGTGTTTCTAGAGAGGATTACTACCTAAGGTCAAAGAGATACACCCTAAGAGTAGATGGTGTGGCCAATAGGCTGGAGAGCAGGATGCATCAGTGAAGAAGAAAGCCATTAGCAGGGGCTTTGCCCTCTGCTCTACAACCCTAACCTGAGCCCTCTCCCCTGCAGGGCTGAAAGCTCTGAGATAGATATCCTATTAGGATCTTGACCATCGAACAGCTTCAGAAGGACCACACCAGGCCAAACAGTTCCACATGAGGTTTATTGGGAGAGAGAGGGACAAGATGGTGGCAGAAAAAGAAGGGGGGAGAGAGAGGTGGGGGAGCATGTGAGAGAGATCAGGGGAACCTTTCTTTATTTTTTTTTAATTTTTTTTTTTTTTTTTTGGTTTTTCGATTCAGGGTTTCTCTGTAGCCCTGGCTGTCCTGGAACTCACTCTGTAGACCAGGCTGGCCTCGAACTCAGAAATCTGCCCACCTCTGCCTCCCAAGTGCTGGGATTAAAGGTGTATGCCACCACCGCCCGGCTGGAACCTTTCTTTATATATGGGTGATGATGTAATCACTGGTAAAGGTGGGAGGTGAGCCAAGTGGATTCTGGGAATATGGTGGCTGTTGCCTTGGCAACAGGTGTGCCGGTCCTGCCTTTGTGATGCCACGGGTTTCAGATACCCATGCTGGTATACTCCTGATACCAACATAGCCCAGTTAGTTTTTTCTTCCCTCCTTTGTTTTCTTCAGGTATTCATTACACCCAAGGAAAGTCTCACAAATATAAGTAGTAGTTGACCTTCCCTCAGATTACAGTTGTACATGACAAAGATTATTGATAACAACATGATCATCCTTCAAGGACATGTCACGAAGCTATCGCAAAGCAGGATTCACAACATCCAACAACCAGAGGCTTGATCCTCCCTAAATCTTAAAACCTGTACAAGATGGAAAAAATACTGGAAATAATGTAGGTGCCCTGCATTCAAGGTCTCGTTGCTACTTTCAGATTGGGGCCTTTTATCAAGATACTTAATGCCTGTACTTGCCCTGCACCGGCATACAAACAGCACCAGCATGTTTCTCACAGGTTGTTCTGAACATCAAGTATGGTGGTATGCGTGTGACTAGAATCACTCAAAGCTTTGTTCCCTCATCCAAGGAAACCTTTATTTAAGAGGTGAAGAGAATGAATAAAGGCTAATCTAAGTGTTCTGAGGAAAATATCTTTCCTAAAATACACTCCCGAGTTTGAGAGATCACATATAAATAGTCCATCTCCATGTGCCAGCTCTGGCACACACTCTTGAATGTTACTGCTGACTTTGATAGCCTGCCTTGGCGTCTCTGCCAGGACTTGTTCTCTGTTGTGGCTATTCTTAGCACATCCTTGGATGATGCTGTAGGTTAAATGTAGATGGCTCCTCCAGCCATGCTGGATGCAGTAATAATGGCAACTAAAGCACTCATTTGGAGAATGAACTAAGTATGAACATCTTTTAACATGAAGTCTCTCTCTAATGTGTATATAATATATATATATCTCATACACATATATAACAGATATATATGAGGATTTATATTAATATATGTAATATATATATACATATACATATATATATATTCTCATGTATAATCCTTAGAGTAACCCAAGAGAAGATAGCATAATAGTAATTGAGTAAAAAGCATTGAACATACTAACCTCTTTGCTGGGTATAGATCACATGTACTATTAAAGATTGCTAATCTTGTATAAGATAGAAATCCAAACTAAAAATAAAAAAAAATCCTAAATTATATAGGAAAACAGATATTGTACCAGTTCTTTTTCTGGAATTATTTTTTAATTGCAAATATTGTTTTACATCTCTGAAGCCAATTGATTCGAACAGTATATGTAGACCAGCTTTAAATAAATTGCACAAAGCTCCATGTTGTTAAAATCTTTGGTCTCTCCACTGTCTTTGCTGTCTCTCTCTGACATACCAATTACTTAATACTGTTACATCTAAAGCCGGGGTTCGTTAGTCTGCCTGAAGGAACACAGAGGTTCCAAGCAGGCATAGCTTCTATTTTATTAATTTTTTTTTCCTTGCCTGCAACCCGATTTCTTCTGGGTCTGACCTAATTCCTTTGATGCCCAGGGCTCAGAGGCCAGGGCTAATCTGGAGCAAAGGTGAGACAACTGATAGAAAGGTGAAGGAAGGAGAGAGCCGCACCCACCCGGGAGCTGTGCCCTTCAAAGCCAAAAGCAGCCCTGGCAAAGCAGAGCGCCCCCGTTCTACCCTAGTATGTAGAGAACAACTCGATGCCCTGTTTCTAACACAGGTTTCTCCTCTATCTTGGTTCTTTTAGGTAGCTAGTCAGCACTTTACAGCTAGGGCAAAGTGTCGTGGGGGGAATACGGGGTTGGAGCATGATAGCAAACTGCTAATTGGGAGCATGGCACCATGAAACTCAAAATAAGGAAAAAAATGTCTGCTTAGAAAGAGGCCTGCAGCACTGTGGAAGCCATCAGCGTGGGAAAGGGTTTCCCAGAAGGTCATGTGATGCTCTCAGCTTTGTTCTTCGACTTGGGAATGTGCAGTGATTCAGACTTTCCTAGACCTGTCCGTTTATTTATTGTACCTCTGGGTCTGTTCTCAGAAGCAGTTTCCCTTTGAGAGGCAGATTCTTCTTACTGCTCAAACACGCGTCGGACATCTTGTAGTCATTAAAGCGCCTAAGGCAGGGCCAAAGAGGCAGATTTTCCTAGCGTCTTTGCTCATCTTGATTTTGGATTACTTTGGGTCTTGAAAATGACATTTACCTTCCTTTGCTTACAAATGGCACGTTTCTTTGTTTGAAACGTGAAGGAATCATAATTTTCCGTGGATCTACAGAAAAGGGGTGGCGGTGGTGTCTACTTATGATCTGACGAATGAGGGGCTTACAAAGCCATCGTGACACCTGCCACCGCATCAGAAAAGAATGCTCCATCTTAAAGCAAGGAGATTACCAGTGGCGGGAACCTTTTTCAGTACAGTACACTGCCTCACTATGGGGAGATTTTTTAATACTCCACCATTGTTCACTCTGTGACTGTGCTTGGCTTTCCAACTTGATATTTACATGGCATCCAAGTTCATGTTTTCTATCATATGAACAGCCTGTGTACTGGAAGCAGACAGGAGCCACTCGATTTTGGAGCTTCACTTCAGCCTGCCTTGGGTGCCTAATCAATGGAGCTTCGTGTTTCAGGATATAGTTGCGGATTCTAAAAACTTATCTTAGGCATTTTAAAGACCACTTTATTCACAGGCTATTTATAAAGCTACTTGGTACAGACTTTACTTTTTGTGTTTTTTCAGTGAACGAAAAAAGAAAAAGAAAAAAAAAAAACGAAAAGAAGAGCATGACTGGTCCCAAGTTTTGGCACCAGATGAATGAAATAAAAGAATAAAAAGGAAAGAATACGATTGTCCCTAGGTTCGGCGGAGGAGAAAGTTTATTGTAGATAAAAGGGAGAGCATAGAGAGAGGAGAGGCCAGAGTGGACCCTGAACCAGGCCATGTGAGGGGAGGGGGTGGTGGGGCAGAGGCGGACCTAGAAGCCAGGAAGGTAAAGGGCAGGAAAAAAGACCAGGTAACCAAAATGGTAGGATTGTGTAGGGGAGGGGAGCTGGGGGGAAAGGACTGCCCAGCCCCTGGGCTGGAGAAGATTAGGTGTATACACGAAGGCAGGCCCTGTAACAGATAGGGATTGCAGGGAGAACCTGGTGGCCAGATCCTGCTTTGATATGCTAATGGACACCTCCCTTAGCCCTTTGTCCCAGGTTTGGGACCCAGCATCCAGGAATGGTAGCTTTGTCTATATTTTCTTTTATGCTTTTCTATTTGAACAGTGTATGCGCCAGTGAATAGGCACATGGGGAGAAAAGTGTTCCTACGGGAAGAAGACTAGGAGGAGTCCGGGAAAGAGTGAGAGAGGAAGAGGAGAGAAGAGAGGGGGGACTTTGAATCAGATAACTCACAATGTATGCCAGTAACGGCTACAATGAGTTACAGATAGAATACTGGTGTAAGTTAGAAGGCGTAGGCAGGGCTGCGTATTGTCGCTCTATTTTATTTAGCATGAGCCCACAGAATCAACATTTATACACTGATGAAAAATGTTGGCAGTTTGATCTGTTTCTGAAAAAAAATGGAAAGGTCACTTTAAAACAGCATTGCTCTGTGCCATCTCCTATTTGATACAAAGAAGTAGAAAGTCATTTATTAGAGTGAGCTGGTGCCACTTTATGTCACTAGCCTCTTCCACATAGAATAATGAGCACCAAGACCAGAAAAATCCATTTTCTGTTTAGACCCTGACCATGCCTGAACCCCGCCCCCTCCCAGTGTTGATTGGTTTACACTGCTTCGTTTTGAGTGTTTGGCAGGTAAGAGGTTAGTTTGCATTTGTAGACTTGTACCCCCTGGGGTAGTTGTATTTATGCACAGGTGAACCAGGATCTTTTAGCAGGAAATCTATGCAGTTGACATTTTTATGCCTCTCATTTTTTAAAAGATTGTTTTAAGCACAGGTCTAAGCACACAAACAGCTGAGTCTCAATATTAAGCTGCTTGTTGAATTCATCTTTGGATTTACATTATAATTTATGTGGTTCATAAACAAATATTAGGTACAAACTTTATATGTATATACACTTCTTTTTCTAAGATGCCAACATTTTTATTACTAATTCAGTAAAGGAATAATTTATTTCTATCTTATTAATACAACCACCCATTCATAAAGGACTCCAATTATACTAAAATAAGAAGACACTTAAAAAAATGAGCATGATCTTCTTATAGAACATCTAGAAGAGATTGTTTCTATTCTTGCTTTTTTTTTTTTTTAAACACAAAATTATGAGACTCGTTCGGTAGAATGGCTCCACATAAGCTGTGCTCTGCAAAATTCCCCTGCACACAATTTTATTTTTACAGAATTCTGATGAGCTGCGTGCAGTGCTGTGGAATCCTTCAAGCGAGCTAGACCTAATGCTTATGATAATGATCATAGCAATTACAAACACAATAGATCCCCATCGCCTCTGATGAGGTCTGAATTCCCTAAGAAAGGGAGACCCATCTCTCTTCCAGAGTTCGTCCTGTGTCCCAGCCTCATTGCTAATAACTAATAGGCAAAAATGCAAGGAAGTGATGCTCTAAAGCCACAAGGAAACAAAAGCAAAGCTGCTCTCTTCCTCCACATGTTCTGCTAACCCCTTTCTCAGATGATCTTGGCAGCTTTACCTCCTCTGCCTCACTCTCCTGCTAACCTCTCAAGGCTAGCAAAGCCAGCTCCTCCTCCTCCCCTCTCTCCTCTCTCCCGCTGTTTCATTACATTTTCTTATGTGCATACCATCAAGTCCTCTTGGACACATAATAAGATTTGTGCCAGACTATGTTTCTTG
This sequence comes from Mastomys coucha, assembly GCF_008632895.1. NCBI lineage: Eukaryota > Metazoa > Chordata > Mammalia > Rodentia > Muridae > Mastomys > Mastomys coucha. Next base: position 96,720,071 of record NW_022196898.1, read on the forward strand.
GCTTTAATGGTTAGTTAGCTTTCCAGAATACACATGCAGCTTTATACATGCTTTTATTACTGACATCATGAGAACGCATCGCTCCTATGTTTACAATCGGGTGTTCACCCTTAAATAAAAGCCAGGAGACCTGGTTGTTTAAGGGAATCTTTGAAAAGCAGAATAAAAACAGCTGTTATCTGCTCGAACCATTTCATTTGCTTTCATGATCTGCATGGTAATGATGTGTAGCAGTGGGCAGTCTCCTGTGTTCATTATCCACCGTACATCACAGCCTCATTCAGGCCCGAATTAGGGCTCTGTCCCAGGAATCATTTCACCCTCACATCTAACAGGTGCTGGTGTTTGGGGAACGGGAGACACAGGAGCATAAAACACCTATGCTTGCTCCTCACTGACCCCCGGCTTCAAGTGGCTGGATTTCATAGGCAGGGTGGGTTTGAAAGCACAGCCAGCTCTTTACTAAAATCTCACTCACCAGGAACACATTGCACACATCGCCTTGTCAAACAAATGAACAATAGGGTGGTCCTTATTAATCAAAGTCTGGCTAAACCAAGTGCAGATGGGAGGGGACAGTGAAGCTCTCCATGAAAATTTCTAGAAATAGGAGGAAATGTCTTTCACTCTCCTTTGAGAGACAGTGGCCAGAAGAGAACTCAAATCAAATTCGATCCAAATGAAAGAAAACAATAGAAGTAACTAGAAAACTTTTCAGAATCCAAAGCAGAGGGTTGATGATCCTTCCTAACGGCCAGTCAACTCCCTGAACTCATTCTGAGGATGCAGTGCTATCTGCTAGAGACCAGCACACAGAAGTGGCTTTGAATCCCTGAGTCCTCTTATCGTAGACCTTGATGACCATGACCGGGAGCAGGGCCTTCCTTAGCTCTAAGTCAGTGACCTTGAAATGCCGGCAGCGGCTCCTATGGAGAGGGCAGCTCATCCCTGACAAACACACCCTTTGTCTTTAACAGCAACAAAAATTAGCCATAGCAATAGTTACAATGTTGGGGATGGTGAGATGACTCAGCAGGTCAAGGTCCTTGCTGCCAAGCCCACCAGTGTGAGGTCTGATTCCTTGGGCCCAAACAGCAGAGAGGGAGGACCAACTTCTGCAAGCAGTCTTCTGACCGGTACACATTTTTTGTAGCACATTAATACAAAACAAAAGAGTGGAGTGCTTTGAATATGTATATATAATGTATGTTATATATGTGCAGTGTATGTATGTATATGCGTGTGTGTGTGTGTGTGTGTGTGTGTGTGTGTGTGTGTGTATGTTGAGTGCAATGAACTGTGAATCAGAAAAGCAAGAGTGTTACATGAACACACAGGGGCTGGGGAAATAGTTGAGTAGATAAACTGCTTGAAGAACCAAGATTGATCTTCAGGACCATGTGAAAACAAGAATTAAAAAGGCTTGCAATCCTAGGACTGTGGAGGTGGACACAGGAGGATCCCCGAGGCTCACTGGCTAGCCAGGCTAGTACAGTTAAATTTCAGGTAACTTAGTGAGACCCTGTTCCCCTCCACCACCACCCCCAGAACCCAGGTGAACAATGTGGGAAAACTGATAAGTCAGATGTTGACTTCAGGCCTCCAGAGGCAAAACACATGTATACATGCCTGCACATACAGGAACATGCACACCTGTGCACACACACATACACACATAGCCCAGACTCTGGACCCAGGGCTGCTTTTTTTTTTTATATTTGCTTTGGTGCCTGAGCCTCTCGGGCTTCAGAAGCATGGGTTAGGCTCTCTTGTGGTAAACCAGGTAGTACTCTTTAGAAAGGATCCATCGCAGATGTTTTAGCACAATCAGTCCCACTTCTCTGTCATGCCATTCCATTTTCTTGTCCTTCAGTGTGGAGGAGCAGGAGATGCTGAGATGCTGCCCAACACTCACAAGCCTTAAAACAAGGTTAAACTCGAATCACATTTGAGAATTCCTCTGTTGAAGTCCTTACAGCAGAGGGTGTGTGGCCTCCACTGATAAAACAACCCAGTGGTAGGAAGACAACTGGGGGCCAGCCCTTTGTGCAGCTGAAAGCTTTCCTGAGGCTTGTAGCATCATTCTTCTTTCTTGTTCTCAGTGAAGAGCCATCAACAGAATAGAGTAACATGTGGCTAAAGATTTTTTTTAAAGGCTCTTCTTAAACTTTTGCAAGATAATTGGAGTCCAGATGGGAAATTTTTCTACTAATAGATTAAATATGTGTGAAACCTCAGATTAATTATAAATATCTTTTTCAGGAGGACTACAATGTTATAGCTTTTCATGAGGAGATAATGTTTTATTGGATTTTGAGAGAAAATGAAATAAAATCATTATATATAAGAATTCTCTCACACACACTAGAATCATGATTCCTCAGTTACTTTCTCGGGGAAGGAAAAGAGATTATCCAATTGATTTTTAAAACACTTGTTGGAAAATTGCAAAATTCTTTATGAAAACAGGTTCTATTATTTTGGAAATGTGATATTTTGTTCTATACATATGAAACAGTATATTCCAGTACTCATTCAGTGAGCTTCTCTCTTGAGAAGTCCTTGTCCACTCCAGAATGTTTAAATGCCCTTTTCTCAAGCTTTTCTTTCTTTTAATGCCTGTGCTTAAGTCTATATTTAGACTCTTTCTTAAACTCTAACTTTTCTTCATGAAAAACCTCTCCAAGTAACTCACTGAATATGTGAAGAAACAACCAAGTCTAAATCAACACAGAATCTTTGGCAAACGCTGAAGACTTCATTATTCCAATTTCCTGGTGGTGTTGAGTAAGTGATAATATCTTACTGAAATTCACTTTCGATGAGAAACTGGAGTACATCATGTTCCCCTTACAGAGTGGGCATTCCTTAGAAAACACTTGCATATGCCCAACAAGACTTTCTGGGAGGCATATCAAAAACCAGTGCAGTGCATGCACTCCAGAGCATAAATTCATGCACCATTGCCTGTGTGCACAAGATAGTTAGGCGAGGACATCAAGTAACGGAAACTTAAGGGTCCCAGGTTGTTCTCTTGGAATGCCAACAAAGGCTTTTAGAGTCTTTTGCAATCCATGTTTACATCCAATCCAGACACTATCAAAGACTGTAAGCTTTTTAAAGTAATCTTGATTTGTCTATCATTCAAACTTAAACTAAAAACAAAACAATTACATAAGAGAGGAATAACCATCATTTATGTCTGTGTTCCAAGGGACAAGCAAAACTAGAGAGGGGGATGGAGGGAGGGAGACCAGACAAGTGAGTGAGGGCAGAGCCTGTTTGATAGCAAAGTAGGAGGTGAAGGGAGAGGGAGAGTGCACTCTCCCCCTTTGGAGAGAGTATTGGGCCAGGGGAATCTTGTAGACTCCTCAGAGCATGGGTAGACAGACAGCAGATCAGGGCAGTAATGAGCCCCATAGCATTCCTGTGTGCCGCCCGCATGTTCACAGACCCTGAATGAAGCAGTAGAAAGAGCAAGCTCTGGGTTTTGACATAATTCTACCCCTGCCATCTGTGTGATCTTGGCCTGAAAACAGCCTCTCCGTACTTCATCTCCTCATGTACAAAACATGGCCTCAAAACTTTGTAAGAAAATTTGGCATGATGATGCCCGTCTGTAATCCCAGAATGCAGGATGTAGAGACAGGAAGATAAAGAGTTCAAAGTTGTACCGTACCTCAACTAGCAAGTGAGTCAACCTGGGCTCTCATCTCAAATATGAAAGGAAACAAAACAAAATTTGTAAAAGAAACATTTTGCACAAAAGTTCTTGGAAGATTGTCTGGGACATACAATGTTCCACAAGACTTTGTTACAAGATATTCTTATAAGAATTTTTCTAAGCCAGGCAACAGTACTTTTATTTTAAAGCAAAGGTTATTGAGGCCCGGAAGTTGATACAGACTGTCTAGGATCCAGGAGCTTGTCAAGGAGGATGCTATTCTGCACACCTTATTCCAGGATCACAGTTTCATTGTGCTCTAGAACATTTCACAGGGCATGATGTCTGGATCCAGGATCACTTGAATACAAGCAAGAGGGCTGGCCAAAGGTTCAGTGTCTGAGTGTGCTTGCTTCCAAGTTTGACTAGCTGAGTTCTATTCACAGTGGACCACATGGTGCGAGTGAAGCAACTCACACACCTTGTCTTCTGACATCCACGGGCATGTTTGAGCATACCACCAGCACCAGTACCACCAGTACCACCAGCACCAGCACCACCAGTACCAGCACCAGCACAACCAGCACCACCAGCACCACCAGCACCACCAGCACCAGCACCAACATCACCAACACCTGCACCACCAGCACCACCAGCAC